>NW_020955195.1:381114-436600 GCF_003031625.1 Empidonax traillii | reverse complement strand
ACAGAGATGGTAAACAAGCGTCCTTGAGCATGTGGATATGAAAGAATGTCTTTAGACAAGAGAAAAGAAATTTCAATTGTAGGTAACAGAACAACACTGTAAAGATAATAGAATTCAATTTGTAGGGAAAAATGTAAATCATGAACAGCAAATAGACAATGAGAACACTTCGTCTCAGAATTCCAAGCCATTTTGAAACTAATATTTCTGCTAAACTTACAGTCCTGCAGGATCTGTCTTCAGTAGCTCCAAGAAGAGGTTTCTAGGAAATGCATGTAAAAGTGACAGAAATAAATATTGAACGAACAACTGGAGAATGTAGTTTTACATTTCTGAACATGAGGGCAGTCTAAGAGCATCTGAAAGCACAGTGTGGTGAGACAACAATCCCATATGATGCTGCTGACCACTCATTTCCTGCATTTCGAAGAAGTGAGCAATATTTTCAGGAAACTGCAATTAATCAGAGAGAGTGGAAAGGGTGCACAGAAGAACAATCTAATTGAGAACCAGAACCTTCTCTTACCCATTAATCATTACAGGTAACATGTTCTGATTGCCCTCTTAACTTCTTAATGTGAACTGGGTACTTGAGCACATGAACCTCTTCTAAAAATCCGGTGGAAATTGCGTGGTATTTTCACACTGCCAAGTCCTTCCTGGTAGAAGACCAAGCAGTTGTTTTTCCTTACTTTCTAGTCATAGTTCACTTGTAGATAATATATAACCACCTAATTCTTACCCAGCAGCATTTCTGAAATAAGCAGAACCCACAGGTGTTCCACGTTTGCAAAACAAATAAAAATTTTAAAATTATTTAAAAATTGCTATCGACATTTCCAGAACACATAGTTCCTATTTTTTTCTAAAATAATAGGTAATTTTATTCTCCAGTTTCTCTCTCTCCCCCCATCTCCCCCTGGTAAAGCTCCAGTAAGTTAACTGGGATGATCTCCTTGTGACAAATAAACTCATATTATAGTTACAATCTCACCACAGGATTTCTTGCCTGCTCAAATTATAGAATCATGGAATGGTTTGGATTGGAAGGGACCTTAAAGACCATCTCATTTTAACACCCCTGCCAGGGACACGAACATCTTCCACTAGACCAAGTTGCTCCATTCAACCTGGCCTGGAATACTTCCAGGGATGGGGTATCCACAGTTTCTCTGGGCAGTACCTCACCACCTGCACAGGAAATTTCTTTCCAGTATCTAATCTAAATGCACCCTCTTGCAGTTTAAGGCCTTTCCCCTTGTCCTATCAGTCCATGCCTTTGTCAAAAGTCCCCCTCCAGCTCTCTTGCTGGCTCCTGTAAGGTTTCCCCCTAACATTTGCCTCTCCAGGCTGAACAACCCCATCTCTCTCATCCTGTCTTCATAGGGTGTGGTGTTCCACCCCAAGGACATCTTCATACCCCTCTTCTGGATTCGGTCCAGCAAGTCCATGCCCTCCCATGCTGAGGAGCCCAGAGCTGGATGCAACACTCGCCCTCTCACAAGAGCAGAATGGATGGGGACAGTCACCTCCCTCAAACTGCTGGTCATGAGGTTCACACAGACCCACCTCTTGAGCCTGTCAGGGTCTGTGTGGCATTCCATCCCTCAGCCTGTCCACTGCACCACACAGCTTGGTGTCCTCAGCCAAGCTGCTGAAGGTGGCCTTGATCCCACTTGCCTGTGTTGCTGACAAAGATGTTAAACAGAGCTGCTCCCAATGCTGAGCCCTGAGGGCACCTCTCATCACTGCTCTCCACTGGGACAGCGAGCCATTGGCCATAACTCTTTGAACACAAACATCCTGCTGATTTCTTACCCACCTGCCCAGTATATGTCTCTCCAGTTCAGAGACAAGGATTCCATGCAGGGCAATGTTAAATGGTTTGCACAAGTCCAGGTAGGTGACATGGGTTTGAAATATCAAAGATGGCAATGTGAAACTAGCAGCCAAAGCATCTGAACCACCTTTTTTCTTACAGATGTTGGAGGAAGTCCCATTTTGCATTACAGAGGGCAGTTGCATGTCTCTCTGATGAGCTCCAAAACCACCAAGCAACGCATGTGCTGCTTCTGTGTCTGATAACTCTGCTGCCAGGATGCACATCCATATTTACTCATATTCTGCCCCCTTCAGGAATCAAGTATGGGGGAGTTTGGGACCCCTTCTTCCTTATCTTCATCTTGTTTGCAGCATGTGCAGTGCTTGGAGTTCCTCCAAAGGTCTGGGTGTGAAGGTCACTGTGTCTGTGTGATATCTCCTGGTCCAGGGTCCAGGCTTCAGGGTGTTTTTTCCCACCATTCTACCTTGAAAGGAGGCTAAACACACTAACGGAATTTTAGAGGGATTGATATGGAATGGGGCAGCAGGCTTGGGTATGTGTAAACATTAGGCTGCAGTGTGTGGGAAGGTACAGCTACGTTAAAACCTACCTTCACTACACATCTACACACTTCTAAAATCTACAAGAGTTAAAAAAAATTTTTAAAAAACAAGCTCTGAGACATCAGTCCTCCCTGCAGAGGTGGACAAAACTTCTTGTCCATTCTTGTCCAATCTCTGCTACTTATATCTAACATTATACCAAAGAGTTGATCAACTTATGCCATGAGCTATTATACAAACAGTAACTATGTATATCACTAACAGAAACAGTTCTTTTACCCAGGTCCAGTTCGATAACCGTGAAGTAAGTGTGTGGAGAATGTCTCCAAAACCTAGTGAGACATCATCAAGAGTTACTTGATGTAGAATTTCAGTTTGCTTTCCAAATTGCAGCCAAATCTTTATTAATTTTTCCACTTCAGTCTGCATAAGAACAGCAACTGGTATCGATGACTGTGCACGCGGCTCCTTGTGAGGCTAGTAAAAAGTTGAGGGCCATCCAGCTGTAGGTATAGGTGGAATACAAAAAGGGATTTCAAGTCTTCAGCTAATCACCACTAATAAGAGACCAGCAGGCTGGTGATTTGAGTAAGACCAGTAGTACCTGAAGAAGGGAGAGACAACTGCAGGGTATACAAACTGCCACAGGTTAAAGTCATCACCAGGGCAAGATCAAAAAACGTAAAGTGCATCTACTTTTACTGCATCTAGTAAAAGATGCCCAGCACTGGGCTCTGATTGTTTTAAAAGTAATCTGTAAGTATCTCTGTTGGAAAGGAAAATAAGTTAACTGATCCTTGTCCACTGTTACCACAGTCTGCTTGGCTTTACTGTGAATGGGTAGCACAAACATAAGTTAATATGGATAAATAAAGCAGCTGTACCCAGAAACACTGGGGACATCACTCTTTTTAGAGCTGTCTTTTCAGTTTTCACTCAGAATAGTGGTGTATCCTGTTTTCTCCATGGACCCACCCAACTTGCCACCTGATTGAGCCTGCAAGGGAGCTGAGTCCATGGAAATAACATCCCTCAGTAAAATCCCATCTAAAGGACTGGGTGGCCTGACTTGTCATGCAGTGATGTTGCTTCTCTTCCTCACTAAACACCCTCCCCTCCTGTGCCAAAAGTGTGTGAGTCTGAAAACCCCAGTTCCTTTTCTGAGGGGCTTGTGTAACTTCCATCTGAAGCCATTGGGTTTCACATGTTTGAAGTGCTGCTTAAGACAAAGCCAGTCTTGTGGCCTGCAGCAGAGTTGTGTGTAATAAATTAAGTATAGGTTATTTCTGTTCCTGTCACTGATCTTGTAGATCTCTGCACAGTAATATAATGGTCTAATAAAAAAAAAAAAATTCAGCTATCTATATTGCTAGAGCTCAAGCAATGGATATGAGCTCCATGCAGGTGCAATGGGGGAAGCTCCAAGCTTATGTCATGTTCTGAGTCAAAGCTCCTCTCTAGCTCGTTTATCTTCTTCAGAAGGATAAGTCATCTGCTGACTGTTCTTCCTGGGCTGAAATCAATCATTTTGAACTGCTTTCTTGTGATGGAGGAGTTTCACTTATCTGCTGTCGACATTCCCCAGCTCTACTTGCTTTGTCAGGCCCTCATCTCCCACATCACACTCAAGTGTCATTTTGACAGCAGGTTTCTTGGTCATTTACTACAAAGCACAGAAGAAGGAGACCAGAAAGCAGCAGCTCGTATCAGCTAATGTTTATAAACAATCTCATCATGAAGAGCTGGAGATGGTTATTACACGATGTGCCAGTAACAACGTGTTCCGAAGATTAAGCTGTTTTTCTGATGCCTAAGGGCCACCCTGGGGAGCTGTAGAGCCTGTAACAACACAGAAACAATACAGATGAGGGGAAACTGGGACTGACTGATGCTGCTCAGGACAAAACTGAGAAAATCACCATGTAGTGGGAACTTTCCATTCTAAAATTTTTCTGCGAGGGCAATGAGCTGCAGTCTCCACACTTACAGGCTCTCTTTTTCTGGCCCTATAAATGAATTAAGTTAATCTTGGTCTTGCTCAAGTGGAAAGAAGCCTTGCAAAGAGGGCGGAAGATATACATGGGACAAAAAGGCAATTCTATAGACTCACTATACCTTTACCATCTGGACCCATATTTTGCCTTGTTTTCCAAGTTCAGGGGTTTGGGAAGAAAGAAGGTTTTAAGCCAAATCAAATAAGCTTATTTTCAGGATGTTTCCTAACCTTGACAGCATAACATTTCTAGATGGAAGTTGTAAAGACTGAGGGGAACCCAACCTTGTTAATCACTCTGTCCACAGAGACCTCTCCATGAAACTGGTGAGGCCACCCATTAGGAAACCTGCACAGAAATCATCACATTTGCAAGGCCAAAAGCATCAACTATTTCATGATTACTATTTGAAATTAATAATGATGCATATTTTCCAAGGCCCTTTGAATCTAAGTTGTCCTATGATTCAACTACAATCTTCCTTAAGAAACGCCATGGTCACCCACATGCTTCCTTTGTAGGCACTAAAGATGATGCAAGGAATATGCTGAAGGCTATGAGGAAGGCCATGAATGGACACATCAACAATTTTTAAGCTCAGCACTCAATTTAATCTCAATATACTAGTATAACAATTTTTAAAATAAATACTGTATGCAGCCAATAAACCCCTGAACATCCATAAGCTTTGACGTTGCCATTGGCTTCATTTCTTCATGGCACTTGTCAGAGAACTTAATCAATGTAGGTGACTCCAATACATTAGTTATCCTGGGAAAGGACACGTCACAGATGTCGAAACACATAAAGATGAGCAGCTGCCTGGTACTGTGGAGGTGCATAAGATTTCCAACATGTCTTTTCTACATAATCTGGGGAAAACTCTGTAAAACTTCATTTGTTCTGGAGTTCATGTGTTTGCAAGTTAGCTTCACTCCTGGACTCGGTTATTTTTGTTCATCATGTGCTAATACATTCTTCCTGAAATGTCTTTCCATTTGGTAATGAAATGTAAAATATTGAAGAGTCTCTTACTGCAAGGATGCATTTATATTGAATAATTTTTTTTCATGGAAATCCAATTTTTATAGGTCCTTTCGGTAGGAAGCCTAGCATGTTATTTGGTCAGAAGAATGAGCTTTTTAACTAACTCACTCTGAGTTTCACAGAATTTCTATTCAAAAATAGATTCCTTAGGTAATGATAAATCTTTGTTAAACTAACCAAAAAAAGTAAAACCTCGCGCAAATGGAAATAGATCACAGAGATGACTGCCACTGGGCATGTCTTCTAAGCACGATACCAAGCAGCAGGAAAGGGTTCCCCAAGTGGGAAAGTCGGCATTTATGGGGACATCACTCCTGATGTGCGCCCTGGGGAAGGGCAAGGCCCCACTGCAGGGAGCAGGCAGGCACCAGCGCTCACAAAGGTCAGCATCAGCTATCTGCCTTCCCTAACAACAAGTCCTGGTTTCAGTCAGTCTGATTTCAATCCCAACCTCCATGCAGACTGGAGTCCCTTCGGGGCTGCGAGTCCCCTTGGCATCATGAGCCTTTACACTGAGACAAACCCGGGCTGCATTCTTCTTTTGCTGCTGTTTAGTGTGATTTCCAGTAATCAGCAATACAACCAGTTTTAAAAAATGGTGCAGCCAGCAACATCTGTATTTTGCCAACAAGGCCTATATTTTACCAGTAACTTTCTGCCACTCAGCACTATCCCAGAAATGCTAGAAAGATATCAACACAGCAAAAATAGCAAGCAAAACAGAGTTTAAAACTAATTAAGACAAGAAAACCAAAGAAGAAGCCCTTGATGTCCAGCTGCAATATCACTGAGGGAGGTAAAAATCACAGGGAAGTATAAACCAATGTAGAAGGAAATGGCATGAAGTATTTGACAAGTTTCCACCACATTCACTAAAACTAATGACAACCAGGAATCAAAGCAAACACAGTGCTAGAATAAAAGTGAGAATTTTCTTTCCAAACACATCTTGGGGATACAATTGCAGAAGCTGGAGTTCTGCCGGTGTGTTGGACAAGAAACCAGGTGTCTTACAAAACAACTGCCTCCAAAAGTCCTGGGCAGCAGCCAGAAAGCCTCTGTTACATGTGAGAAGAGAGAAAGCTTGCTCATGCACACCAGGCTCTGAAAAAAGTGTTGTGAGTATTTAGACCCTGTGTGTGTGAGAAGTACCCAGCTACTGCTCTGCATATAAACCTAGCCAGCAGAGACCATCCTGGATGAGGGGACAAGAGCACGTAGAAGCAGCTTCTTTTCCTTATTTTTGTGTCTTTGGGCTTTAAATCTACTTCACAAATCGAGAAGTTGTAGACTTTGTTGTTGGTTTAAGCACTTAGTCACCAGCCCTGGCTGTGCAGAGCTTGCTGCTCCTAGTCCATCAATATTTCTTTTCTTAACTATCAATAATGGCAACCTCTGTTTCAGTTAAAGACACTGGGATATAAGGCAGCAGATCTGCTTAGTTTTCCTTTACCTGCTTCACCCATTTTAGAGTACATTACTTGGCCAACACCAAAAAAGAAACCAAACCCAGTAAAGGGTAACCAAAAGCAGGGTAATCTCTGTGAACTCCAATGCAAGAAGCTGTTCCGAAGCAAACCAAATCCCATATTTTTTTCCCGGGAAAATAGATAGTAAAAGGTCCCAGTTTCTCCCCACTGTGAAACAGAAAGAAAATTAGAAAAAAAATTAATTAAAAAAATAAAGAGGAAATAAGTAATCCTCATTTACAGCAACAGCCTAAACAGCCAGAGCAGTTATAAAACCCCTAAATTACTAGCTTTCATCCCCTAAAAAAAAAAAAAAAAAAAAAAAAAAAAAAAAAAAAAAAAAAAAAAAAAAAAAAAAAAAAAAAAAAAAAAAAAAAAAAAAAAAAAAAAAAAAAAAAAAAAAAAAAAAAAAAAAAAAAAAAAAAAAAAAAAAAAAAAAAAAAAAAAAAAAAAAAAAAAAAAAAAAAAAAAAAAAAAGAGAGACATATTTGAAGTTGTTATAGGAAAACAGCATGAAACTGTGTGCATTCAAGCGGACATACTAGCACATCTTCCTGTTAGATCCTGTCTTTAACTGACAGAATCACCTTTCACCATAAAAACTCAATGGCCCAGGTGATTGTCACTTGAAATATTCTTTCCCTTTTCCAGCAGGATGTTGCATTAGCTCCATTCCAGAAGGTCTGTGCAGGTCCAGCAAAACTGACACGGTGCATAGCAATGTGGGTCCACACTCAAGGTTTCTGGGTTAAGAATTTCATATCATGCTGTTCCTCCCACACCTTGGAACACACCAGAGAGCAGCAAGGCTCATTCATCACCCATTTGGTGAAGAAAAGAGGTAAAGGTGAGGTAAGAGAGACCTAAGTGGGAGTCTGTGGGGAACCAAGTCAGAAAGGTTTTCATTTCCCACAAAAGTGAGTTTGTTCTAAAGGGCTAGGGGTGATACTGGGATTTTGAATGCAAAGAGAGTTTCCATTAAGGACAAAAGAAAATAAATTCGCCTGTAGATGGATGCAACAGCTCCTGCATCTGTGGCTTTCTAAAAGAAATTACAAAACCAGCTCATCCAGAAGAGCTTGAGACCTCTCACTAACTCATAAAACCAAAGGAGGTTTTCAGATGCTACTTTTTACAGAACATGCTGTCATGTTGAAAAGCCTTTAAAGTGTCTGAAATGCTTCTGTGTCCCAGAGCTCCCTGGCTCACTGGAGAATGGTATGTTTTCATGGAAGCTGGTTAAAGATGTCAAGCAAGACCTGGGGCTGCTTAAAAGGTTGGATCAATTCCCATTTATTTTCCTTCATCTCTGAAACTCTAGATTATAGAGATACCTCAAAACAATGTCCTCCACAGATGTGTGGAGTCTTAATCTTTTGTTAGCTCATATATTGCAGATTGATCTCCTTTAACCAGATGTGTTTGCTCACTGCCTACAAGAACTTTCAGTCTGAGAAGTGACTTGGATGCACAAGCTGTTTAAAAATCCTGTAGTTTGCTTGACAGAGAGGTTTCCAAGCAGCTTACAGGCAGGTTTAGGTCAACACACTTCCACTAATCACTTGCATACTGTCAGTCCACTAAGCCACATCTCCTTAGGTCTTCATTCAACAGCCTCTGAATTCTGGTGCAGAGCATTCAGCAAAGCCATCAGCCTTTCCCAGATCTATTAGATCCTAAGAAAAAGTGTAATAAAATTAACACCATAACCTCCAGCTTCCTCAGAGGTCTTAAAAAAGGTATTTTGCAAGAACCAGAAGAGATCGAGATGAGAGGCAATTCTATGCATCGCTCCCACTGACTGGCACAAAGGGGTCATAACAGCAGCCTGTCTGCACTTTCTGTGTTGCTGCTGTCCCAAACACCCTCCCACTGCTCCTCTCCAGTGCTTGATGCTCCCAGAAATGCCATCTCATCCAGCAGGACAAGGACAGCCATATAGCATTCACTGAACAGACCCACATGAAAAAAACAAAACAAAACAAAACAAAACAAAGAAAGAAAAGCACAACAAAAAGGTGAACTTCTGTCATACCAGGTAGAGTCTTTCAAAGTATTCAGAGCCACAAGGATGTTGGGAAGACCTCTGCAACCTGCAGAACGAAGTCAGAAGTGGCAGAGCCAGCAGAGACCCCTCTGCCCAGGCTGCCCCCTGGGTGCCCATCAGTATTTTCAGTATAGGAAGAGATGAGGAGATTGCTTCAGGTAAGAAAATAGACAGCAAGTGACTCAATCCCCTCTGTAAAAACAATGCTGCAGTGATTTTGCCCCCAGATGTGTCTGTGTCACGTGCTTAGAGGAGTCTAGACTTGAAAAGATATTTTGGAGCAAACACCTCTTATGTCTAGACTATTTCTTGGGCATTTTTCAATACTCTGCAGACAAGACACTCAGCTCCTGCAATTACATGGCTATTTTATGTACCAGAGAGTACCCAGCTGTCATCTCAAAAACAGGGAAAATCTGAGTTTCTAGCATTGTAAATAAACCCTTGGAATAATCTTTTTGGTGTTTGTTTTTTATCAAAGCTTTCAGAGTGAAATGAAGCTTTGCACAGACTCATTAACTTCAATTAAGAAGAATACTCCTTTCAATCCGAACATAATAGAAAGTTTGACTGAAAAATAACAGTGTAAAATGGATCTTCAGAATATTTAACCCCTTCTGCTTTGGGAATAGACAGAAGTAGCCATATGCAAGCCTTTATGTAGGCATGTTTACTGTTTTACCTTCGAAACCTAGCTGGCTAAACAGAGTTGTCTCTGCAGAAGTCATATAAAAGGACAAAACAGTGAATTTTGGTCCAGGTCTTCAGTTCAGCAGTGGTAATTAATGACTGGGTTTTTGTCATCATGGCTGGTCTTTTTAAAATTTATGTGTTCCCTGCACGAGCAACATCTCCTTCTTAGTACTGTAAAATGAAAAATTTCTTGTCTTCGTCACGTCTTAAAGTTGTAGAGGATTGAAAGTTTCTATTTAACAAGAAATATTAAGAGCTCAGGCAAGTGAATTATGACACCAGCTTGAAGGTAATGCCTTTTTTGTGAACCATGACACTGTATTAAAAGAATGGTTCTTCTCAGAATCAAGCAGAGAGAAACCCAGGAAAAGTGTTTGCAGTCACAACAAATACAGCAGTATGTACATGTAGGATTGCAGTCAAGAGCTTTATCTCTATTTACACAAGTGTCATTCAAACCCTACAAAAAAGTATCATCTAAACACAGCAAAGAAAAAAAAACCCAACAGTTAATTGCAAGACCTCTCTATCTCATGACTCATAGAGTTTCTCTTAAAATTCACTTGCAGATACACCCATTCCCACTAATCCATGCAGAAAGCCTATGGATAACCATGTTGTTAGCAAAATTTTAACAACACATACTTGTTGTTCTTGCTTCTACATACCTAACTGAACAAGCAGCAGCACCTGGGAAACAGATTAATTAAAAAAAATTGTAAAATCCAAGGAAATGCTTGCAGATTTTGACTGCTGACTGAGTCCAGCAGGGTCTGCAGCATCTCATCAGGAACTCCTATTCACCCACTGCACAGAGCTATCTTGTTCTCAAAACCTGCCTGGACAGGCTCTGTGAACATCAAGAACTATCAGAGTTACTAGGAATTTAAAGGGCACATTTTCGTAAGTTCATGCAAATAATAGCACGTGAAAACATTTTCTCCTGTATTTTACGTGTGGAAGAAAGTTAAATCCACTTTGTAATATGAAATTCACAGACACTTCACAGAAGAGGAAAAAAGTAAGCCACGAGTGGAGGAAATGCAATACAGCTGAAAACCAAAATAATAATAATAAAAAAAAAAAAACTAGTCATGTAGCTGGAGTCACTTTCCTCATGAAGTAGTCAAAAGAAGGTATCCTGTACTTTGACAGAGGAGAAAGGGGTTCTAGACAGGACTGTGCACCCAGGCAAAACAGATTTTTTTTTGACAGACCCACATCACTCCCTCCTTTGCCCCTCTACCACTACTCAGGGTAGACTTCATTACAGAAGGAGGGTGGATTGAGTTGCAGCATCTGGATTTTTGGGAGTTGTTTGGTGCCAGAAAAACAAGGATGAGCTGCACTGCAAAGGTTGGTTGGCTCTTGCAGCCTGTAGCTTGTGATACAGCAGGCATTTACTTTTCATTTTTAGTTCAGCTGCAGCTGATACACTCAACCACGTTATTTTCCTCAGCTTTCACAGAGGAATAAACAATTCCAGCGAAGTCAATTAATCCATGCAGATTTGTTCCTTCTGAAAAGGCAAATTAATCTTCCCCAGTTTTCCTTATGCATCTCCTAGGATGTACACAACAGTAATAATAATAATTTTTAAAGAAGAGACAAAAAAAAATAATAAAAATGTGACAATCTACCACCAGCCCTTTGGTCACCACGGACCAAAGCTGCCACTAGTGCATTGCAAGCTGTGTGACGTCTGGGCTGCCAATGCTGCTCCAGACCCAGCCTGAGACACCCAGGAGAGAGACAGGAGAGTTTTTACAATCCCGGATTCTCCCCTCTCTTTGTTGTCGTAACAGAAGTCAATGTCGTGAACCACATCAGCAGAACTTGATGCAGTTCAAAATTACTGTGCCCCCTGTGCTCCCGGGGCACCCCCAGGGCTGAAGCCATGGGTGAAATGAGAAATAAGCAGCTTCCTGCAGCAGCTTTCTTCTCGAGAGCTCAGTGAGCACCTAAAAAGAACAAAGCTGCTTTCCCATCCAGTCACAAAATCCAAAGCGCTGTGTTTCTACCATATTTCACGGTCTTATCAGACAGCTCTTACGCAAACCAGCAGGAGCCTGACCATCACACAGTAGTAACTGATGTGCAGCAAAGATTAGCAATATGGAAAAGGTCTAAACATGACCCCTTAAACATTATTGAAACCGTGCGTGTAACCCTTTCCCGTTCATTCAGGCAGCAATGAGTGAAAGGCCTTGGTAAAAGACTTAGCAGATGTCAAGGAAATTTTGCAATAGCAGAAACCACAGGTTTGATTTCACTTCAGCATGAGTTTTACCAGAAGCTGACTAGAATTACTCTGTATTTACAGTTGAAATGAGGGTCAGATCCTGCAGTATCACAATCTGGTATAAAGACTTTGCAGAAAAGCTTGTTTTCGAGGTGGATTTCTCAGACAGACGAGGTGATAAAAATAATTTCAGTGTGTTATGTGTCTCTGTGTCTTAGGAGGGAAATTTCAGAGTCCTCCTGTTACTCAACAAAGACTTTACTTTTATTCTTTTGTTGTACTTCAGATCTCTTAGACACACCACTGAACTTTTTGCAGCTCTCTTAAAAATAGGATACTAACAATTATTAACATTTAGGATGTTTTCATTAAGTTTTTGTTCTAAAATCTGTACTTCCATTATAGGAATTGTTCTCACTGAAAGAAATCTCACAATTCCAGAGCAAGAAGCATCATTGCCAAATCAGTGTTCTCATGCTATTTTCTGTTTTTAAATGTTAATAACAGGAAGATTTTGTACACCACAAACATAAAAGCAATACCCTCATTATCTAAGTTTAGCTTAATTTAGCTGTGAAGCTCTCAAAAAGAAAACAGTTTCTATCATGCTGGGCCTTGTACAACAATATCTACTGAAAATAAATTCAATTCCTTCTTCCCCCTCTCCTTCCATTCAGTATGATGTTGTGTCATTATTTCAACCTGCACAAATACTTTTAATCAGCCTTTGAGATACAACTTTGGTAACTGTTGAGGCAACTCCTACAGTGAGGAGGATATATATCTTGCTGCGGTCAGCTTTTCATTTCTGCAAGCCACCAGGAGCACGGGCCATCAGGATTTTGGGTCTGGGCTGTGGATCGCCAGTCTCCACCTCATGGCACAGGAGCCTGAGTGCAGAGGTGCAGATGCAGCCTGCACCCCTGGACGAGCAGAGCATCCAGAATGCTCTGCCTCCAGCAGGGATGATTCACCAGCTCATGTGAGCAGCGCAGGGTCACCTGCAGACTCTGAACTGCAGCCTGAGTTTCCAGAGCATATGACACATCATTGCTCAAGCAGATCTGTGCGGGTCAAATAACACCTCGGATCCCTCTGCGTGCTCTCCTCCGGTGAGGCTGTTCCCTTTTGTTTCGTGCAATTTCTTAGCTGGCGTTCCAGTGTCTCTGGGAAGGAGAATGCACAGACTGGGAGTATTTCTTCAGTTGTTCTAGTTCATGGCTCTGCTCAAGCTGATTGAGTTTGGATTACCTAATTGTCAGGCACACTAAACTCCAAGGCCTTGACTCAGACCTGCCTTCAAGTGAAGAGGTCACAAAGAAGCATTAAGTGAAAATACCATGGTCATAACAAAGGATACCTCTTGGGGAGGTACACAGTAAGCAAGTTCTGGTTAAATGGTCTTCTAACAGGCATCCAGCATATTTTTATCTCCTTCCTCTCTAGTGAGGCAATAAAATATATTAACTTCTCCAAACATTGTGTGGACAATTACCTTCAAACAACACTTTGGAAATAGAGTGGGGAGGGGAAGCCTTGCAAAACCTGCAAACCCCAATTCATGTTTTAAGGAAAGAGAAACATTGCTCATCTTGAAGTGCTGAACTGCCTGACCTACCATGAGATACAGGAGATCGTATTTTCCCTAACCAGGTCACAGCATGCTCTGTCAGTCACCCGTAAAGCCTAAACGTGCTGCAGATGATGACCTGCTTGTGCTGCTCAACAGGCACAAATAATTCTCCTAAGCCTTTGCACAACAGACAACATATCGCCTTTACAGAAATCACCCCTCTGAAAAAAAAAATACTGATCTTTTCCGTTTGCTCTCATTTCCTCTAGTCGGTGACCTAGTTTTGGAGCAGAACGGCACTTTTTCCAAGCTCATCTGGGCTTTTTGAAGTGGCACTGTGAGTCCTTCTGTGAGACAGAAACTCCAAGGCAGCGTGTGAGGTGGACAGTGTCCCGCCTGGGGCCAGCCCACCCAGCAGCTGCATCTCACCAACTGGGGCAGCCACCCCACAGGCTCACCCTGGGAAAGGCAATCCTGCTTTCCAACCGTGCAGAGCCTGCTCCGCTGACTCCCAAAAGAGAGAAGAACAGGCAAGAAGTCTGCAGGAAAGCGGTGCCAGGCCCTGAAGTTACGACCGTGGCATCAGGAGTGGCTTTGGGAATGGAGTGTGCTGGAGATGCTATAATACCAACTGAGGGAGAGACATCCTTGCATTTTAAAAAAAACTATGAAACCCTTCTGAGAGCAGGAAAATCTCTTGGCTGTGTGGCAGACCTTCATTTCATGTAAAGTGAGGACATGCTGCTGTTTTGAGAGATGGTTTATCAGTTATGCAAGGTGAAGTTGTGGCCTTGTGCATCTGCATCAGCTTGTTTTTTTCACCCCTAATGCTGGGGTTATATGCACAGGAAGTTGTAATTGAGAACAAGAAATGTTCCTCTGAAAAAATATTCATGGTCACCAGAAAGCAACAGTTGCCTCCTAATTTTCTGAGCAGTTGATCAATGTCTCAGTACTGTTTTTCACAAAAGGTGTTTACTAATTTTACACACATTTCCAAAACGGTAACCCTATCCATTATCCATATTCCAGGCACCAGACTGCAGCAGCTGGTTGGAAAAGAGTTTAATCTCTTTCAGCCAACTTGAAATCCATGGCTTATAATTGTATAAATGTGCAGCCAGGCAAGTTGTCATCAAAATGCTTACTTCCAGGCAAATGTGATGTCAGATGCCATCAAGAACTCCTCGAGTTTCCAGCACACACTCCAAGGAAATCCCTAGTTTGTTTGATGTCATTCCATACCAGAGCACATTGGCACCATTGGCACCTCACATGAAATGTGAGTCCCCTCCAAGAGCTCCTCCTGGGACAAGCTGTGCTGCTTCTCCAAGTGAAGTGAATATTGTACAGCACATGCAGTGATTATTGGATTGATCACAAAAAGTCGGCATGGACTGGAAGGAAAGAGCCAGAGACCACACAAAGGTAGAGGAAGGACTGTTGTTCTTGCAGGAGGCCCAGGCTGAAGGGCTGAATTTCCATCACAGCACATGTCCTTTGTGCTGCTACAGCAATTGTTCCATTTCAGAGGCAGTGTTCAGGGTGGGACTGATTTTATGGTATATACTTTCTCTGCCCACCACACTCCATACTTAGCCTAAAGGAGAAGAAGAGTCCATTCCAGCTTCTCCTTTTGATGGCAGCTATTAGCAGCAGCTTCAGAAGGATGTGTAAGAATTCCCACAGCCTGTGGTCTGATATCACCTTCCTTTCAGAAAAATTTATTTTTCAATATCAACCACCTTACAAGACTTTATTTTTTTAATGTCAAGTCTTGTGTGAGTGTGTGTGCCCCCTTCACTCTTCACACTCAAGTCTATCCAAAATGGAACTGATAAAACTTTTTTTTTCTCCTTCATCTTTGAATCTCCAGATTCTCACGTTGTGCTCCTTTCCCCAGGCAGAAATCCAAAATTTTGCACTAACTCTCCTGTTCTCTGTTACAATATTTTGTGCCATACCTGTTATTAAAGTCATGAGCAACTAAATTTTCTAGCAGCACAGCTGCATTCCCATAGCTTTAAGGTTTTGAAACTTCAATAAATGCTCTGGCCAAGAATGGAAGCAGAAACTAAACTCTTCAAAAGTTCATTAAATGATAGCTTGGAAAATATACCAAACTAGAGCAAATAAAATGTCCTTAATTTTATTTTTTTATTCGTGAAAGGTGTTTAATTTTTACCACTTGCACTTTTCACTGTGTCTTAATAAGATTTTCAAAGTAGGTCTTCTATAAAGTGTAAAAGCCACATGCTTGAAGAGGCTTTTATCTTAAATTGAAAAAAAAAAAAAAAAAACAAAACCAACCCAAACATTTTAAACTCACAGGTCATCATAACAAATCTTGAAAGCATGAATCAAGCATGAAAGTCCTTGAAAGCAATCTCATTTTCCCCAAAGAATCCTCTTTGGAAGAAAAAAATAAAAAATAATTAAAAAAAAATAGAAGCACTCCTCGTAATTTATGCCCTCTCTGTTTTGGGGAAGGGAAATAAAAAGGGAAGAGTTCATTTCTTGGGAAGTCTCAACCTCCTGAAAATATATATATATATAGTCATTAAACCAAGACTGGTGTCTGTGAATATTCTGTTGAAACTTGTGTTCTCCATCCCTCCCTTATGATTTGCCTCCATGGATGAAATTTAGGCTTGAAGTTGTTTGCAGGGACACTGAGCCTTCCTGTCTGGGGTCCTCAGTGAATGAGCTGCACAATCTTGCTGTGGCCACAACCTCCTCACCCCCCTGCCACTATCAGTGAGGACAGGGTCTGCTCCTTTAACAGCCCCTGGTAAATGTGTGTCTGATGTTGTGTGTAAAGCGTTGATGCCTTCTCTATTAGCAGCAAAATATTGCTTTTATAAAATAGTAAAATATCAAAATTCTTACTGTCCTAACACTTAGGTGATTCTTTGAGCTTTATAGTTACATTCCACTGGATAAATTCAAAAATTATTCTGGAATTGTGATTTTCTTTCCATCTCAAGGATTCACACTTCTTTTTTCCTGCCTCTTAAATGTCTATTTCAGGACAAGTGTTTGCTATTGCTCCTTCCACCTCGAATCCAGCGTAATCCTTTAACTTATTTAAGTCCTCCAAGGTCTCTATTCCCTCCCCGGACTTCCCCAGTCTCCTACAAGAACTGTGATGCAAAGTAGCAGGAAAAGAGGGTATTGACCATGGCAGCCTGGAGTTCCCACCATGCCATCTGCTCTTTCAGAGTCCCAGAGCTTTCAGGGGGAATTAACTTCTGAGTGTGCTGAGCGTTGATGATTCACGAGAGACTTCAGGTTTCCCAGCCCCGACAGCCCAGCTGCTGGGAAAGGTATTTGTGAACTTAGTGATATTTAGGGAGGGTGACCTGGAGCTGCAGGAGGGCCAAACCTGGGGCTGATGCTCAGCCCTGCCACTCCCGTGCAGAAGATATTGCACAGCATGACTCAGCCCATTCCTCTTTTCCTTCAGTGTGTGTCTCCAGGCTCATGTGATCCTGATGCAATTCCAGTTACATCACCCACATCATGTAACAGCTCAGCAATACGACTGAAGATAACAGTAAGTAGAGCTAAGGCCAAAAAAAAAAAAAAAAAAAAAAAAAAAAAAAAAAAAAAAAAAAAAAAAAAAAAAAAAAAAAAAAAAAAAAAAAAAAAAAAAAAAAAAAAAAAAAAAAAAAAAAAAAAAAAAAAAAAAAAAAAAAAAAAAAAAAAAAAAAGGCAGACTTTTATGTTTAGTCACCCATAAGGAATTTAGGAGGTTAAACCTTACTAGGACAATTTTTTGTGCAAGCCATGCTTTGCCATAGTAAGGACACCCAACTATTAACATCCACTCCTACTTTCATATTCTTTGGCCTGTGTTCTTTGTTTTTCAGTTTGAACTTATTTGAGGGGAGGTTAGGGAAGATAAGAGTAGTTTAGGATTAAGGCCACTGCTGCAGCCCCCGTTCTGCAGCACAACTGACTCCCTCCATGGTCTGTTCAGAACTGAACTATAATGACCTGTAATGGGAAGCAGATCAGGTTTGGGCTCTTCCTAGATCATGAAGACAAAGTACTCCATGAAAAGTTCTTGCAGCTCAGATTAATTCCTTTTAAGAACGTGTATATTCTTGCCCACATTTTCTTTTTTCAGCTTTTGTTTGTAAACCACAAGCCAATAGTAAAAATGAACCTCTTTACATTACTGGACTTTGGACTGGGCTTGAACACAGGTTAAAACCAGAAAGGGCAAACTTGCTGCATGCTTTAAATCCATCTCAAAACCACAAGGTCTAGAGGCCCTAGACCAAATATACTCATAACAGCAAGGCCACATATTTCAAAGCCATTAATTGCCCCAATAAAATTCACAGGCTTTGATGAGAGAGGCTGTTCAACGTACGGCAACTTAGTCCAAACTCTTCCTCAGTCTGCTGCATCTTATGCTGCAGCTGTCCCTAAGACAAATTATCTTGCTTATTTAATGTACATGTCTCATTATTACACCCAAGATAAGGACAGAAACTTTTCACACGCACTGGACCACACCTACCCCAAGCATCCCTATGACTGCACGATATGCAATAGCTTGTAAATAAAACTGTAGCCATCTTCAAGAATTTAAATGTGCTCATTGGGTTGAGAGGAAATGCATCCTTAGAATAACTTTACTTGACAAGAGTCTTCACGGGGCTCTTTAGCTATTCTTTCCACCAGAAGTAAAAACCTCCTTGCAAGTTTTCCAATTAAATCTGCAGCTGCTTTGAACAGCACTAGCACAGCAAAGACTTCCTCTAAGCAAGCCTACTGGGAGCCTGCCAGTGACCTTACCCTGGCTGTCAGCTGAACGGAGGACTATGTAGTTCATTTTGCAATTCAGGAGGAATCCTCGTGGTTACTCACATGGAAGGAGAGGCCCTGATGAGGATAAGAGTCAGGCAGAAAACACCTGCAGTTCCTTACTGGTTAATAGAGCCTTTCCTATGCTTTTTCTAGAAAAACAGAGAGATGCAGGGAAAAAAAAACATTATGACACATATGTAACTTGGAATGGATGGGAACTCGATGGTTTTACACACAGAAGCCAGCTAAGGTTTAAATTCAGCATAAATAAACACGACCCTGCTCACTCTGATCTCCCAGCTCCTTGGAAAGAGCCAGAAGTAGAGATAGCTTTTGCAGGTGGAGAAAATCCTGGAAAAACAGGCTGAATTTGTCTCAATATTTTGTCCCCTAATAATAATAATAAAAAAAAAAAAAAAAAATCCATACAGTTGTCTTAGCCTAGTACAAACCTTCATGAGTAGCACACCCAAAACCTTACAAATCAGACAGGATAAGCCACCAGTCTAGGGATGCTCTGACAGCCTATTAAAGATTGACCCCTGCTTTTATCAAGCACTTTTAATCCCTAGACCTGCAAAACACACCGTGTTTTGATGGCTAAGGAAAAAAAGCACACCAGCTTTGCAGAAGGTGTTAGCCCACGTTTGGCACCTTTTCTGTATGTGCTTTTTGTTGAAACTTAGGGATAATGTGTTAATGTAAGTATTAATGGCTGTATGTAGAGGTATGGTAAAATTTCTGGTTCATCTTAAAGATGAGATTGGCTCAAAACTGATTGGTAAGGAAATTTGCTACTCATAGGTCTGAGCACACAGCCATGTTATCTTTGGTATTTCTTTCTGTAAGAATACATAGAACAGTAGGCTGGTTTATTGTACCCTGCAGTCAATAGGGGAACCTCCAGTAAACCACTGATAAGACTGCAGAGTACAAATGCTCATACTTGTGTGGTGTCCATATAGTCCTCAGACATGGAAAGAAGGGTGATTAAACAGGTAAATAAAGGACCTCTGAACATGCCTCTATCTATTTTACTTTTTTTTTGAGTCATGTTGTAGGAAAAATCTTAATACAGCAAAAAAGAACTGCAAGTGATGCCAAAAAAACAGTTGTCAGTAAGGGGGGGCCATCAATAATGCAGAAAATGTGTATATTGATCTATCTACAGCTCCAGTACAAATTTTGTTTCATTTGTTCCAAAGGTAATAATTCCGTGCCAAGGGATCCTGCAGACCACCTCCTCTCTTCTTCTAGGGGTAAAGATATTTGTGACATTCTTAAATACTCCAAGGGATTCCTCCCTCAGAGTGTTAGTAGACTCAGATAATTGTCTCATACTGGTAGTAGTCATAGCTAGTACATGCTGCTGTCAAGTATCTACTACAATTTTATTAATTTTCTAGCACAAGTAGGCCTGAAGAACAAATTCTCTCTTTTCCAAAGCGACATCCTATACGCTTGAGGATCATTATCAAGTGCATCTTTAGTGGGTTTTTTTCCTCTCCAGTTTCCAGTTCCATAAATTTGTCCTCACAGGTGTTATTTTCTAGACCTTTGACCCTTCTAATTGCTGTGCCCTGCCTTTTGTGTAGATGGTTATCTATTTCTGGAAGTCCAGTGTCCAAATCAGGACAGCTGCAGGTTGAACACAGCTGTCAAACATCTTGCAGCTTTCTGACCAGATGTGGGCACATATCTCCATGAGATGCTTATTTTTTATAAAACAAGATTACATTGCTGACTTGCTTTCAGTGTGTGATCTCCTATAACTGCTAGAACTTTTCCAAAGAACTGGGTGTGACAGGTTTTGCTCACGTGGAATAAATTCTAGGTTTGTTCCACGTGGCTGCTCCCACACACTTACTGACTACAGGTGACCTTAACGAATTGCATCTTATTTTTAAAAACCATGCCCAGCTTGCCACAAGAGTATCAAGCTCTAATCTTATCCTTCAGTGAAGCTCTGTCTCTTCTCATTGGAGAACCACTTGAACCTATCCAGCATGCTCTCTACTCCACTTTACAGGGGACTCAGAGAAATACTGGAGAGACCGTGAAGCAGGGTGGGCTGTGACAAAATCGCACTCCTGCGGCTCAGCACAAAGCAGCTGATCAGTATGTTTTGAACCTGGTTTCCTATCAGTAGAGCACTCACTTTGGAGCAGTTTTTCCATGTTCTACCCCCTCAACTTGTCTGTGGGAGTGTCACCTGCATATCAAGCAGCCCCATCAAGAAAGCTGACTGCACACAGCCTGCCGTGCCGTCAGGGCAGAAAATGAGACAAAATTGAAATCGTTTGTCCTGAGAACATTCACTTTGTGTGTTTTCATGTCCATACGTATTTTCTTGGTATTTTCCAACAGTCTGAGTATTTGTTCCAGCACTTTTCTGGGAACTGAAATATAGTCAGAGCCAATAATGACAGTTTCCTCCTCTTTCTCTCGTCTTAAAACTGCACACTGCCATTACCTGTTACAGTCCCCTGCCTTCCCGAGACAAGAACAGACATTTCTGAAGTTGTGGCTCTGTGCTGGCCTCAGCCAGTCCTCCAGGTTCAAGTCCCATCCAGGCAAACTGAAACCTCTGCCTTGGCTAAATATTTTCTGTTTTGGTCTGTTCTCAGCTCTTGCTTCTCTACTGCTGAGTCAGCTGGCCTTTCCGGTAAAGAGTGAACTGTAAAAAGCATCAAATGTTTTAGCTTTGTCAGCACCATTTAGCTTTTCCTTCCCACCCAGTGATGGATTACAGCTCCTCTCACTCTGCCTCTTACTAGAACTGCCCTTATAGAAAACTGCTCACCTCAGTCCACGCATGACCATCTTCAATTCATCTCTTACTTCTCATGCTTTTCCCTCATACCCATTCTTAGTATCCTGAAACGTTTGCAGCTCTTATATCTCCCCTTTTTAGTAAAGATTTAGATGATCTACTTGCCACAATTTCCAGCCTTCCACATTGCCATAGGTTGAACCTGCATCTTCAACATATTTGTAAAAAACAGATGTCTCCTTGGGTACTTTTCCCATCTTTCATACCAGGTAGTCCTCAGACACAAAATACAGTTAATGATGCTATAAACTCTGCCCCAATATACTTCAGTCAGTTGGTTCTTACCGCCTCTACATCACCCTACAACCCACACCACACAAAAGGCGTTTCAACATTTCATCACCAAAATCGCCCAGCTGACTTCAGGATAGTTCCAAAAATATATTGGTCCAAGGTAGCCAAACGAGCCCGGTGACATTTCTGTTCCTTACACATAACCATTGGTCCAAAACTGGCTGGTGAACAAGGATGTAAAATCAAAGTGACACACCATCACAAGTCTGTGTATCTCACACAAGCACCAGAGGCTTTGCACATGTATTTCCTCTCCTTCTGACGTGGTTAGAGACTTTCAAAGCTGTGCCTTCTGACTGTGTCTCTGAAGTGTAAGTCAATTGGAAACAGGCCCGATGCTGCAACGTGAGTGCTCGTTTGCAAACCTCAGTCCAGCTGAGGTGGATTGTGCTTTTTTAGGAGTGGTGGGTAAACAGACATCAAACGCTGCCTGAGAACAGCTCTGGTCAGCTTCTGAAAAAGAAGGAAATCGAGGTCTTCTACCTCTCTGAAAAAGGGGGATTAAAAGTTTCAAAACTAGAAACTGCAAATTCATATGATGTGGTAAGACTTCAAGGGATATTATTCATATGGTCAGTTTTCTTCAACATAAAAAGCAATGTGTTTTTTGCTAACAGGGAGAAATATACTTTTTTTTTTCCTGTTTATGTATTTTCACACTGAAAAGAAAAAAAAGCAAAAAGACACAGCCTGCTTTCCTATTTTTGACTAGCACATGTGCTAAAATTTACCATATGACTAAAACACCACAGTGTATCTCAAGAGAAAAATCAGTGTAGTTGTCAGGAGCAGTGAGCTTTGTGAGATTATTATAAACACAAACCAAAAAGAAGCAAATTGATTTCATGTCATCTTGTTCAGATTTGCAAGAGGACCTATTAATGACTCACTCACACCACAAACTGGGTTTTATTAGATAATTACTTTCATGTCCTTGTGTTAGTTGCATTTAATTTTCATGCCTTCATTTTCTGAACAATATTAAACAAACACCCCTTGGTTTGTATCCATTCCTCTTTGGACTGGAGAAAAAATAGGCAGGTTGAGCAAAATGCCAATGCCCTGCAAGATGTTAGTTTGTCTAAATAACCTCCCCTTTTATCTGAATATTGAAGCAATGTTCCCTCCCAGAGGTAGAAAACTGCTACTCTGAGAGTGCCAGGTACAGCACGCGCCCATTCCCAGGAGGCAGGTGGTCCAGCATCAATGGAAACTGAGAGAAAAAGGCCTGTCCATAGATCAGAAACTCTGCTGATGAATCAAATCATTCAACAGCTTTGCCAGCTACCTCAGAAACAGAGCGAAGGGGTAGCTTCTCCTCTGGAAGGCACTGGCCAGGCTGGCCCTGGTGGAGGGGTAACAGGCTTATCCCCAGCACCACCAGCTGGCACCACGCAGCAGCAGGGGAATTTAGGCAAGTCGTGAATGGAAACTCCCTTTAAGGGTTCCTGTAGTGTTTGTTTTTTTTTTTTCTTCTTTAGCCAGAGTAAGTTTGTTAACTCCAGCAACCTGGCCAGGGGCCAGTTTGGAAACTATCCTGTCATCTGACTTGTGTTCTCCCTGCAGAGTCAACTGCGGGCAGAAAACTTCTCCGTTTCATGGTCTAGACCCTGAGTCTGGAAAGATTTCTGTCTATTCAGGTGCTGATGTTGCACCTGGAGCTAATGAGGTAAACAGAGTGTGGCACAGCTGCGAGGACCCACAAGGGCTGATTTTCTGAGTTCCCTACACCATGTTCCTTTTAGTAGTCATGCTTGTCGTCTTTTGTCCATGGAAGTATTGCATTTTATTGCTGGATAAATTGGTTCCTTTTCAATAACCATGAAAAGCCTTCAAAAAACCTTTCCTTTGAAATAACCCTTCAAACCAGGAGCAGCATCACCTTTGTCAATGGTAACACTAAATACACTCTGCCATTCTTCCACCGACTACACATTCTTCAAGATTTTACATGCAAAATTGATGCATTGCCTTCCCTTAATACAACAACCTTAATTCCTTGAAGCTTGTTGGCACTTCAGTAGTTTTGCTATTTGTTTATTACAAATAATAGGCTTCAGAGATTAACATTCAACAAAACCTATCAAAGTGAGAAAGAGCAAATTTAAATTAGATTACATTAGATTAGATAAGGTTAAATGTATCCGGAAGAAATTCTTTCCTGTGATGCTAGTGAGGCACTGGCACTGGCACATGCTGAGGAAGTGTGGATACTTCATTCCTGGGATTCTTCAAGGCCAGGCTGGATGAGGGTCTGGGCAGCCTGGTCTGGTGGAAGGTGTCCCTGCCCACAGTAGTGGGTTTGGAACTAGATGATCATTAAGGTGCCTTCCAACCCAAACCATTCTGAAATTCTATGTGATAATTTTTTTACTGACTGCACAGAGCATCAAGAAAAAATTTTTTTTTTCTGCATTTCAAGCACAAACTCACGTTCTCAACTGTCTAGAACTACACATAATAGTTTGCCATGCACACACCTATGGTGCAGTGGCAACAGGGAGCCAATCTGCCTCATTCCCCCTCCGTGGTGCATGGCCACGGGGAACACTTTGCTACTCAGGCAAAAACCCCCACGTTTAGAGAACGAAACATCACTGCAGGTTGCAGAAGTAAGTAAAAACCTGGTTTTGATTTTGAGCTTGTTTATTCTCCAAAGCCTGCTGTTTTTGAAACTGAACGCCAGGACGGGTACAGGGAGTGCTCTCCAGCTGGCCTGGGTGATCTGCCAGAGCACATCCCCTGTGAGGGGCATGCTGACACTTGACTACCCTGTTCCTTCACGCCTCCTACGCAGGCAGCACCAGCAACGTGCATGCTAATAGGTGGCATGAAGAACTGTTGCCTGAGCACCAGTTGAAATGACCAAGCTCCTTCAAGTGTTCAAATATAAGAATTGAAACTGTTTGGCTGCAGATGACAGAGAACAGAAAACCTTTTGGACAGCCATCACCTGATCACAGAGTGGAGTCAGTGGTCTGTAAATGATGCCTTATGATACAGGGGTTCTATGCCTGCAAACAGCATATTTATGTTCTGAGTGCCTGAAACCGATTGCTTTCTTTAAAATAATAGTCCGCATCAAAGGGAATCTAGGAGAATAATTCTCAAATCATTTGTCTCCTCTTATGGCACAGTCCCAGTTCAAAAAAAATACTTGTTGGCAGTCGG
Organism: Empidonax traillii; assembly: GCF_003031625.1. Taxonomy (NCBI): domain Eukaryota; kingdom Metazoa; phylum Chordata; class Aves; order Passeriformes; family Tyrannidae; genus Empidonax; species Empidonax traillii. The sequence goes on along the minus strand of NW_020955195.1, from coordinate 412,031 downwards.
TGCAGTTCACTACATGGAGCTGCAGTTCGTCACATGCCTACGATCATTCAGGGAGGGCACAAGCAGGTATGCAGGGACAGGGGATTAAATTTCTGTGCTGAAAATTCAGCTCACAGCTGGGCATCCCAGGAGGGATGTTGTGAACCCAGCGCTCTTGCCACCTCACTGTGGCTCCAGGTGCAACAGCCAGGGCAGACGTTCCCAAGCTGGCAGGGTGATAAGCCAGGAACTGGGATGCTGAGTGTTGGTTTGGAGGCACATATCTAAGGTGTTCCTGTGGGTCTCTCCTTGACCACCAGGGTAGGGGAATCACCGTGAAATCAGTGTCACAGAACACAGACATCTTGAAGGCAAAGGAGAATGCATACACAGACATTTTTTACAGATGCTGTAAGCTAATAAAATTCTACTCAGACTTACATCTCACAGCAAAACACCCAAGCTTTTGACAGGATATCCAGTATTATTCGTTTTTCCAAGTTGGCACTCCACAAGAAAGAAAGATTTTGACAGGTGCAGATTTCACACATGTCAAAGGTACAAGCCCTGCTCTTACAGATGGTTTGCACAGAAATATGCCTATTGTTAAGTGACAGAAAATTAAAGGAACATTTAATCATGCTCTGACAGGCTTCTTAGCCCAAGGCTGATACCCTGAGTCCATGTCCTGTAATAATTCCTGAACTCATGCACTGTCTTACAGCAGATTACTGCAGAGGTCTCAAGCAGTGCAATTGCATTAATTGTGGGGCCAACTCTCTAGTTTAATAATAAGAACCATGTTAATACTTCTCCTTGTCAGAGAAGACTTACAGTAGCAACGCAAGCACACACTCATAATTATTTTCAATTACTGCAGCTCAGTCTGAGACTTGTGCTAAACCATCAGCCATTTTTCAACTTTACAAAATAAATCATATCTAGAAATCTTTTTGGAATTAATATTTATTGGCAGCAAAACTTCCAGGAACTTCCAGCTGCAAAGATTAGTCACTTCACAGATGATGAAAGCAGCTCTTCCCAAACTGTTTGGATATTTGAACACTTTTAAAAATTTAATTTAATATTCTGACTTTAAACTTCATGAGCGTGAATACATATATCTTTGTCTCCTCCTTCTAAATTTTTCCCTTACAACCCCACAGGTTAGCTTTTATTCTCAGAACCTGTTTTGGAAATTTAGTACATAATTTCAAGAACAAGGAAATCCCCAATTAGAAAGAAAAGGAAAAGAAAAAAGAAAAGGGAAAAAAATGAAACTGGGAAGAGACCTTCCACATGGGTTTAGCAAGTATTCACGAAGTTTAGCAAGGCCTCGCATGTTTTTGTCTAAAAACTAAAAATACCACTGCTTCCATTTGCAAAGATTTATTAAGAAATATTGTTGTGGCCTTAAATTACGTGCAGTTCCTAATATAAAGCGGGCAGCCACACTATGTAATCTCATGCAAGGGCCCTGCAAACACAGTAAAAATGAATGTGTGCCTGCAGACTCAGAGTCTTCAGGTTTCGTTCGTACTCCTCTGCTCGGTACATCAACAGCGATTTTAGGCATGGCATTGGGAAAAGAAACCCTGCACCCTAAATTTCATGACCTAGTCCAAATCAGCCTCAAGTGCAATTGGCTCCAAGCTTCCAAAGATTTGATTTCGAATTAGTGCACGCACACACTTTGAATATGACCCCTGTGTACTCCAGCAGATGTCAGCCGGTAGGTGTGCCACATTCACATAAGAGGGGCTTTTTCCGCCACCTGTTTGGCACAAATCCTTGCAAATATCAGGGCAGTGGGTGAGTTTGGTGTTTTGCCTTTCCTTCAGTGCACATGCAAAACACGAGACAGTGTTTTGTCAGGTCAGAGGTCTCCCCTTCAACCTTCCTTTCCCTCAGCCCCATCCAGAATTTTCTTCAGCACCTCCTGGTGCTTTGAGTCAGAAGCGACATCTCTCCAGGATTCCTTCGTCCAGCTATGAATTCCAGAGCAGCCCTTTATAGGAAGGTTGCAGTGGGAATTCCTGACCAGATAGGAAGCTGGGGTGGGGTACTGGGAAGCTGCTGGTCCCTGTACCTGTGGGTCTGCAGGCATCACGTCGCATCCCCTGCCAGTCGCATCACGCTTTTCCCTTTCTTCCTGCCCCTTCAAACGGGGCCACAGTGTCTGACAAGCAACGTCAAACGAGGCAGGCGAGTTTCCCGAAGCTACCCTCTTTCATAACCTCCTCTGGATTCTTTCTGCCTCTATATCTCCAAAGAGCACTCCTTTTCAACAGCGTTCAAAAGCAGTCCTGTGTTTACCTCTGGAGTCTAAATATTCCCACTACCTTTTTTTTTTTCTGTCTTTTTTTTTGGTTTGTTTTGGTTTGGTTTTGGGTTTTTTTTAGCCTCATGGGATCAAGGCCAAAAGGAAATTAGGTTAACACGAACAATTATTTCCTGGTGCTGCTCAGGCAGTCAGACATAAAGCTCTGAGTGCACCCGGGTGGCAATCAGTCTCATAGAGGGACAGCCAGCAAACTATTGCTGCTCCCATCGTGTCATGAGTGGGGAAGGAGCTGGCAGCACCTGAGATGGTGTGAAAGCACGTAAGGCTGGCACAGAGCACAGCAACTCACCACCATTCTCGTCCTGTTTCAGCCAAGTTCTGTATCTACCTCACCCATATCCACTTTCCTGCCTGTTGTGAATCACTCCCTTCCCACCAGCATTAAAGGTCTGAGGTGAGGTATCACTTGCCATGAAGCTGAAACCTAGTGAAATCCTTTCAGAAGTACTTGCTATTACCTTCACAACTGAGTCCAAGATGGTCAGAAGGAGGAAATGCATTTCCATCTTTGTCAAAATTGTTGAAATCAGGTCTTCATTTAGGCATCTTCATGGACAAGGGGAATCCGGCCCTGAGAGCTCATGAGAGAGAAATCTTGTGGACAGCAAAGACCCCTCAAAGGAAAATTGCATTGAGGGCTGAAAGTAGCAGGATGTTTCCAATCTAAGGCACCAAGGAGCTGTTATTTTTGTTTTGTAAAGCTTCTTTAAGAGTCTTGGGAGGCACTGTAGTTCTGCAGCTCATGTTATACAGGGAAAAGTCAATAAAAAGGCATGAAATGGCAGGTGAAATATATCTAATTCGTTGAAACAGAAGTAACTATATAATGTAGCAGGTATTTTAATGAAAAATCTCATAAAATGGAATATTTCATAACACGCCGATTGTAAAAATACTCCAGGATGTGATTTATTTCACAAATTAATAAGTAGCATTATGTTCCCAAACAAAATGCCAGCAAGAACCAGCCATGTGCTGGTTCACAGGGCAGTGAGTCCCCTCGGAAGTCTTCAGGTGGGGTTAATTTAAGTAGTAGAAGAGGGGACACCGTGTCCCCTCTAGTATCCACCCACCTTCTAGTATCAATATATATATTTTATTTACAGCCTCTCAAAAACAAAACACAGATTCCCATAGCACCTGGCCTCACACATCTTCTTGTACTTTCCTAACCAGAATGCACCAAAGGTGTGAGTATCTGCCCCTAGTCATTTAAAGAATATTCATCACCTCCTTTTTTTTTAGCTAAAAAATGAGTAAAAGAAGTGAAAAAACAAGTAAAAGAAGTGAACAAAAGATGATGATATATAAAATCTATAGTTTCTACATGAAACTGAGAACCAATAATAATGTTTTCACTGCTGTATTGTGAGGAAGAAAACTGAATATTCTTTCAACATTTAATCTGGGGACTAAAACTTCCTTAAGCGTTACAGAACCTTGGTGCTTCTTGTGTCAAGGGTGCTCCCTGTGCCAAGGCACCAGGCCAAGTCAAGCCCTGTCAGCGGAAACGCGTGTGATAATTCAGACTTAGATCCTGCAGAGGAAGCCTGGGCTTCTTTTTTTCTTCTTTTGCCCCTCCTCCAGTCAGAATTTCTTCCCTTCTTTACTAATGTGATGATTTTTATGAATTATCCCGCAAATGGCTGAGCCATTCATCGTCCTGTTCCACAGAGCTGGGATGCCCCTGAGAGTGCAAAGATTTCTTCTAGGGAGAGAAGAGCTGGTACTTCTTTGGGAACATGCTTTACTTTGATACCCTCACAATTTTGTTTTAAAAACAGAAGTCCTTTAAGCTGTCATTTTCACATCAACAGCGTGTAACAGCACCGTGAGTTAAACATTCACAGTGATCAGTCAGGAAGCTTTTTCTGACTGACCCATTTTCACCTGTGTTAAAAGCAAGCATGAGATGCCCAGTTATAAAACCAAGACAACTAAGAAAAGAAGAAAACAATTATGAAAATGTTAATTTTGGGCACGTGCCAAGGAAACAATGTCCCAGTTGTGCCTCTGCAACACTGATCAGCGTTCGCTGGCGTGGTTAGCTGACAAAGCAGAAATCATCCCTTTTGTAACAATGGGGCCCATTGATAGTGGTTGCACCAAAGGAAAGTGCTATGTATATTCCTGACTCCTTTAACAGGTGGCCAAGAAGAAATGCCACTGGCATGGAAGAATATTAGCAGCATTTGAAACTGGAACAAATGGCCTGATCTGTAAAGGCTGGTCACTTCAGAACTCTTTGTGTTCTTCACTGAAATTAGAGATTTTGATCCCTTGGAAAGCCAAGCACACTGCTGGAAATTAAATGGTCATTATAGTTCTATACCCAAGCTTTACACGCCAGCTCTGTCCTGCTGTTAGTTTTGTCAGAAGATAAGAGGGAGCAGGTATACTTGAGGATAGGTTACAGACTGTGGATCTTCTTCCACCAAGTTTGAACCCCTGCCTTCTCATAAGCAAAATGAGAAGTTCAGCAGGTAAAATCAGCTGAACCAATCCACTTACCAAGCTATAAAGGGGTTGAAATACTTATACACTGTATGTGTACAAAGGCATGACAGATGACATTGACTAACTCCAGTAAATTCTGTAATTAGATGCAACTAACAGACAAAAGTATCCATTTGCCCTGTGTGTTAAACTGATAGTATTGTTTTTCTCCTTCTTCAAAAGCATAGTGAATCTGAACACTTTTCCATATAAAAAAAGTGTACTTTTGAATCAAATGTCTTTCATGTTCATAATCAGCACTGGTATCTGTTGGGCAGGATGGCCACTTTCTTCAGGAGTCTCTTAATCATAAATTGATAACTACAATCTTCTTTCTAGCCACTAGAAGACAAATCTGAAAGAAAGCAGGACTCTCCTTCAGCTCGTTCCATCTGTGTATGCCCTCAGGAATGAAAGGAACAGTTACTGGCATGTGAGAGAGTGACAGAAAAGACTGGAGGAAGGTTAAGGTTGTCATAAGCATGCACAACAAATGCACTCCCTTTGGCTAGGGCATGTAATTAAAGCGTTACCTGCTGTATTGGCTGAGGAACACAGGACCTCTGAGGTGTGGCAGAAAGGCTTATTTGTACTGAGATTACCCTGCTAATTTATATTTAGCTGTTAACACCTTAAATGTATTCACCCTGGATTTTAAATCTGTAGGTTTTTAGTTTCTCCTGTGAGCACACACAAGCTGCTGCTGCAGAGCATCACTGGCACACCATGACACTCGTGAGATCTCACAGAGAGAGAAGGTTTCTCAGTTCTTCTTCAAAGCTAACCATTCACTGTTCATGAACAGAGCCTGGATAGTAATTGATCACCGGGCAAGATACATTGAAGATTTTTTTAACTGCAATCCATTTTAATAATGTTTTGCCTATCCTCATGAAGTTTCTCAGGGCTTTGTGTATTTGTTAATTTACAGCAGAAATCATGGTGCCAGCTGTTTTCTCCCATCATTCTTCCCAAAGCAACTGCGTTGTATTTTGTGACACTCAGATTTGATGTAACCGGTCTGAAGAGAACAGAGTTAATTTTACTGGTAAGTATGGGGTTATAAGGTCTTTCACAACTTCATTCCTACCTCCAGGAGAGGATGTCCCCTCATTCTTTTGGCTTCAAAAACACAAATAATTTTTTTATATTGCTAAGAATTGCACATCGTGAAATTGCATTATCATAGAAGTAAAAGCAAAGAGAGGGAAAAAGTATACTCAGATTTAAAAAGTCAACATTTTCCCAACTGTGGAGGAAAAACTCCTTTGCATTTGAAAGTATTTCACTGTTATGAAGTATTTCATTAGAAGTATTATACTGAAAGTATTTTACAGGTTTTGAAAGTATTTTATTGGTTTTGAAAGTATTTTATTATTGCAAATTGGTTTGAAGTGCCAAAATTAACTGCACATGTACAAAGCCACCTTAAAAGGGCCTGTGAGCACCTGCATGCACATCAAGCTTGCATTTGTGCATAAAAAAATGCAGTACAGACATTATCTAAGTTCAAATGCATACTCAGTAAGTTGCTAATTTTCTGTGTCTGCGTGTAAACAAGGACATGTGACACCAGCTTACACATTCTGGGTGGATCTTGTTACAGAGACATAGTCACCTAATGATTTTTAAGGTTTTGGAGATTCTCTAAGACATCTGAATAGACTGACAGATGGTGCAAGACCTCTATGCCCTTCTGGAAGCCACTGGGAGGCCCCCAGACAAGGCTCATTAGTATGTCAGATAGCACAGGATGACTGCGTGGAGGGAATGAAATCCCAGCCTCCCATGTCCACTCGTCAAAATCCAGCTCTCTCGCAACGGACCCTTTCTTTTTTTGACCTCTGATGCCTCCTGTGCATTAGGTCAGAGCTGAAGGACAGAGGACTGGCACTCCATATCGTGGAGTGGGCTTGGAAACCAACTGTTCCTGAGCTGGAAAGCTTTCTGATCTCACTGTATTTACAGGAAAGTTAGTCCTGGAAGCCTAAATTATGTAAACAAGTTTTTCTAATGGATCCTCTCTCTTGCAGAGCCAAACCTCTAGATAAGCCCTGAACTTTCACTTTGCCTGTTATACAACTTGGAGTAAAACTCAAATCCATTAAATTTGTCAAATTATGAATATTTACTGTTGCACACTAAAGATGAACAGGTTTAAATCCCAGAGAGTCAATCAGGGAACTTGCTCCTTCTAAAGCCTCCAGGCTGCCAGCTAGCAAGATAATACATCCCTTTTCTCTGTACAGTATCAGAGCAGTCCAGCCAAAACAGTAAGATGTCTTTTGTTGCACAAAAGTGCCAAGTAATAATATGAAAGAGGACAAAATGTGTCAGCATAGTGAAGGACCAAAACATAATTGCTCATATTGGTCAGAAAAACTGAGAGAGTTTAAGAGCCACACCTTTTATTCTCCAGGTGTGTTTGTACGGTATGGCATGGAAGTATATTTAGTTCTCCTACAAAAGAAAGAATCTGTGAAATTTTAACTGCCAACGTGTCACTTAGGGTTTCCAGAAAAACCCTGTTACCACTGTCAGTGTTTTGGCATTAAGGACTTGGATTCCCTAAAACTGAGCCAAGAACACTGCCGTACTACAAACACAGAAATAGACCCTGCTCATTAAGGAGTCCAGTACAATAAACACGTACACTCAGATCCAGCCTGTTGGGGGATAGACAGACACATGCAAAAGCAAAGCCGTGGTCCTGCCTGATACACCCTGAATTCTCAGCAGAAATTTAACACAGGACACTGAGCAAGAGCAAGCAACAGCACGCACTGAGGTTCTCATTTCACTGTTGCAGGCAGCTAACCTGCTACGATTCCTACGAACACCTTTACAGGGATGGACCTCATCACCATAAATAATCCATAATGCCATGTACAGTAAGCTTACTGAAACAACTTGTGACCCAGAGGAACTATATAAACTATATGCTGAATTAAGACCACTGTACTTGCATAAATGTGGTAAAGTCAGCGTTAAAGAGAGTTAAAGTAGGCAATCCAAGTATATAAACCCTTGAGCAAAATTAACACTGTTCAACACTGAAATCCTGTCTGCCATGATTCCAGTTTCCCACTTCCTCCTTAGCAAGGGATTCAACAAAATTAGGGTGGTGCTGTCGTGTAACCCCCAAGAGCAGATGCAGCACTCGGAGAACTTTGTCTCTAAGAAGAGTTGCCTTCATTTTTCCCCTCAGGTACCTGAGAAGGCATTTCTAGCTTTGCCCAGGCTTGGCACACTGAACTCCATAAAGCCTAGATGGGCCAGGCACATGTTAGTCCTTTCACTTGCTAATTAACAGGGCTGGAAAGGCTTTCAGTAAGTCTGCAAGGTGACAGGACAGGAATGTGGTGTCCAGCAGAGCACAGCGAAGTATTGTGTAAACTGCTAAATACGAAGTATTGTGTAAACTGCTAAATACGTTTTATCTTACTGTCTCATGCCTTGCCTGCGTGCACACGCAGGAGGGCACAGGAGAAAGGAAAACAGGCAGCCCTCAGGTAGGTTTACAACAACAAACCCATCCTCGTATTCCTCTTCTCGTATTTCAGCTATCAGGTTTCCTACAGTCAGGTCCCGACTGCCAAGCAGACTGCAATTTCATGCAAATCTTACATCACTGTTTGGCTGGGTACAGTTTTTTGGTGTAGTCTGCTGTAGTTAATCACTGTGTCTGAAATTCAGTTCTTCCTCCTTTGCCTTCTGAAGGAAGGTGTTAGAGAAATCCATCATTCATGCACCAGCTGTCATTAGAAATCTGATGAAACGCCAGCAGAGAAAATGTTGCTCCCTGATTGAGTCATTTGCATTGGATGTGGTGGCTGTTTATTCACGTTTTATTAAAATAAGTAAGTCATTAAATCCATGGCAATGCTGTGGTAGCTGAAAAAATACTCCTAACATTGCTGTTTAGATTCAGAACCCTTTTGTGTGAGGGCACAATGGATTCATCTGTGTTAAATTATCAAGACTTGGCAAATGCACATGAAAATTTCACTTTCCTGCACTTTTAGAACCTCACTGTTCATTTGAGGGGGAACTGAGCCAGAGAGCAAGGAACCAGTATTTCCGGAGACACCTTCACTCAAACCCACAGACGAAAGGCTGAGGAATTTGAGTTGTATCTAGCTGATATACATGCTTGACTTCATCTGCTCTGGTGCTATACTGCCTTTCTAGAGGGCAGCAAAAACCACTTCAGTGTAAACCTAATCTATAACTGAGATTGCAGCCTGGGGCTCTCTGCCAGCAAATAGGACCTGGTATCTTTTCCTGGAAGTCTTTTTAGAAGGATAGAACCCAGGCTACACCTTCCTGTGTCTCACTTGCAGTTGACCAGGACTGTACCTTTAAGGAACAAGTATCTTTTATAAGATATTTCACCAAACTTTTTTTTTCTCAGAAATAGAAAAATTGGTTCAGCTCAGCTAACTGTTTGGAAAATACTTTAGCATCATCACAAAGTAGCAATGTGCAGAGACCTGGCAAGAACACAGATATATATATTGCTTCTAGTTTTCTTAAGTCCCACAGGAGCTTTGCAATGATATGAAGCTTCTCAACTAACGAAAATCAAACCCAAGGGAATACATAAAGGACAAAGGAACATCATAAAAAAGCCTTTCCCCCCTCCCCACATCATTTTAGTATCTATCACACTGGTGTTGCTTGTACACTCTCTCATTTTCTAGAGGCAGAAACCCTACAGAACATGACTCCATTAATTGGCCAGTAAGATCTTTCTGGTTATAACTCTCTGAGCACTGAACTCACATGTACGTGCAGCAGCTCAGTCAAACAGCAGCCATGGCAGCATTTGTAATGCCCCCCACACTCAACACAACAAGTGAAAAACACCTTCCCTGACCTCAATGTCCCACACAGGTTTGAAATTATTTATTAAGTCAGAGCACAAACAGATATCATGATGGCCCTGGCCTCATGCCAGCTGCATGAAGTCTTTAGGCAGGGAGGGAAGCAGCATCTCAGGCCACACCACAAGCCCGGGGACAGAATTGAGAACAGAGAAGTGCTCCTGTGGGCACCCTGGTCCTGCACTGCAGGCTCTGGAGGCACCACAGGCACTTCCATGCTGCCAGCATCATCATAAACAGCAGCAGCCACAGGCAGGCTGGCCTCCTCCACCAGCCACATCTCGCAGAGACAGTTTTGTTGCCATTGCTGCTGTGCAGATTGGGAAACATTCTAGCAAATGCTGAGTATTTAATGTCCATCAACCTCTTCACTTTTTTCATATTAATATTACCTGGGTGGATAGAGAAGATCTGACAGTGGGAGAGAGTTGTGCTAAATAATTCCCTGCACTTAACTGCACTGATACACTGCACCAGGCTAAGGTGATTTTGCTGCTATTCTCATAGGAATAGTAGAAAATTCAGGATTTTTGCACGTATTTTAGTGACACCAGTTTGCAGCACAGCGTGTTCATTTAAGCTGCTGATCTAGGGGAGCTGCTGTGTGGTCACAGTGCTCTTGAAGCTCCAAACAGATGCACACTCTACCTGATACCACTGCAGAGGTGGTGAACACTTCCTGGAAAGGTGAGGAGAGCAGCTGGGAGCAGTGATGCTTTAAATGATCTTAGCTAGACCTGCTCGGGCTTCTCTGCCTTAAACACTGCTGTGACGCCTGAGAACTAGTCCACTGCACTTAAATGCCTTATCTGGGGCCAGCTGGTGTAAAAACCTGCACCTAAAATAAAAAATGTGTTTAAAGAAGTTTGATTAACAGTCACAGAGTCATAAAGAAGAAAACATGTTTGCAAATATCTATTCAGAACTGTTAGCAAGGCATGTAATACCAATCTGAGATGTAAATAGACCCCTGTGATCTCACTAGTGAGAGTTGAAGATATGACATGCAGTGCATTGCATAACATTATCCCAATTAAGCAGCCTAAGCTCTTTATCAGGATGCCAGTTAAGGTGATCTTTCCATCTCCTCCCTACATGCGCTCACATAGTGGTCTGGCTCCATACAGCAAAAACTACATTCGAAGTACCAAGTGAAATAAATAGGAAAGTCCTAATGGAAAGGCTGAAGGTAAAATAAATTCCACCTGTAATACAAACTTTGAGTCATTTGATGAAAATTCTTTTAGAGGACTGATGATTTTTTTGCCTTTCTTTTCATGGCTTTTTGCCACCTTCCTTTCTTCAGGTTTGCACCTTCAGCACTGGTACAAACAACTCTTTCTGCCAAGAAATTCCCATAATTATGTCACTACTAAATCATCCTGGCCCCATGAACTCCTGAGGTTGCTGTTCAGTGACTCACTGTAACATCATGCCTTGAAGTAATTGAAGTTCCTCCTATCAAACCTGCTAAGAATTTTTGGAAAGATGAATCAGAAGACTTCCTCTCCATTGCTCAAGTACCACAACATTTATTTCCCTCACAGGAAGAGTTAGTGTCATCCTAATGGTGAAATGAATGCAGAGTGAGTATCAAAGATCGGTGTCAGTCATTTGTACAGCAGCAAATAGCAACCACTGGAAGAGAATCCAAAAAAAAAACCACCCTACTCCTTGACTGTTGTCATTGTTTTTAAAGACCAGTGCCACGACCTTGCAGGGCCACTGAAGAGTCTTTGTGACACACAGTACTGCAAAGACTGCCCTTAGCCCTGCAGGCTTCACCTAGATCTTTATGGGGACCAGACACCAAATTTTACATGATCTCAGTGGAAGAAGCTTCAGACTTCAAGAGGATTTAGATTTTACTGGTCTTTAAAAATCTAAGCCTCTTGAACTACGGAAGAAGGGGTTGGGGGGAGACAGACAGACAGACAGGAGTAGAGGAAAGTAAATATTGCAATTAGTTTTTCAAATAAAGAAGTCGTGCGCTGATGCTACAGGTGAGAAGTTCGAAAGTGGTGGGCACTGATTTAAGCATTCAACCAAGTGATGTCAGAAATTCCATTTTGTTCCTGTGGTCCTCAAATTGGATTAGCATGAGGAATTTTTTAGAAGACGGCTATGGTCTTGTGAAATAGTCTGTGGCAGAAATATGAACTGAACCTAGAATTCAAAGGAGTGGAAAGATCAGTAAACTTGTAAAGATCTTTAACAAAGGTTCAAAATGTTTGTTTTTTTCTTTTCGTTCGTTTCAATCTATCCTTTAATTTTTACTTTTTCATTTCTCCATTTAAAGTGTTCTAATTTCAATAGTGGAAGTAAAAATTATTTTTAAATGGCTTATGCAATAATTACAAGGTTTCTTGGCACCCTTAAGTTTTCCTGGGACTCTTGAAGGGAAAATTTGCAATCAGTGTTTCATTTCCATCAGTAGTTTTGTTTATTCAACCAGTATATTCCTTTTTTATTTAAAACAAGTCTTCATAGGATTGAACAACTTAACAAAATTATACGTTTTTAACTGATATATTCTCTATAAAGGATGTACTTTGGTGACCATTGCATGAAAATGTCCCAGCTATGAATCACAAGTGATCAGTGTATAAGGAGGAGCTGACAGTCATCATGGGCTGAACAGAGAACACATAGCTATTAGCATGTGTTTCTTTAACCTTCTGTTAATAAGCTCTTCAATTTTCCTTGTGCTGGAAAAACACTGAAGCCCATTAACCATATTTCACTACAAATACCTTGGAGTTTTATCAAGCAGTAGACCACTTTTTTTTAACATAAATAAAGCCTCTGTAGGAAAATCTGTGACTTTTATTCACCTTCTTCATGTCCTGGGTTATTGACAGAAAACCAGAGTGTATCCTTTGCCGTCGCTGCATGTCATCTATATGCAACAGCTTATCCAAGGAGAACGTCATTACGATATTAATATTTGTGGCTCGGCAGGAACAGTTTGTTTTGTTGAGCAATCTGCTTCAAATGCAGCAGCTGTTTTGAATGTGGCTACAATTTTGTAAATAACGTTGCCACTGTTATGTAATTGTGCATGGTTTAGTTTCTGTGCACAAGCACAATCAACAGTGAAGTTTTGCTTTCAGTTCCACCGACACTTTTGTTGTCGCATTATAGTAGCCTACAGTCCTCCTTCAGCTCTTTCACAATTCAGCTTAAAGTTCTTAGTGTTATTCACCCTCACAAATGTCCCTGCAACGTATCCATCAATTTTCGTCAGAAAAGAAAAACAAACTTGTTACAGAGTCCATCCTTGGATATTCAGTGTACTTTCATGACAAGCAGATACATCTCAGTTTCAAAATCTAGCATGATAAAGAGTGAGTCATCAAAATACTGCAAGGATCAGTAACATCACCAAAAAGCAACACAACTGTACTTTGATACTACATCCATGAGAAGTGTGTGAAGGTAAGAGAGCATGTAAAAAATTAACATCACCTCTGGAGGTAAAAGGTCCTGAAGAAATATGAAGTCCAGGGTATATTGGGTCAGGTACTGGCCCATTCCCCACAGCTAAACTAGCCCCTTTCTGATCAGCTGCATTCCCACCTCACCCCATGGCCCAGCCCTGACCTTTTTGTGGGTGAATTACACACACTCTGTACAAGGACGCAGCTGAACTCACAAGAGCAACCTTGCCTTTGGCAACAACTTTGGTCAGCCCTCCCTGCAGGGTCTGACACGGTTGCTATGGCAGAGCAGCGGAGTACAGCTCACCACCCTGCTCCACTTGAGCCTCACACTGAGCCACGTCTCTGCCACCACTGAGGGCCACGCTGGGAGGGCAGAGCACTCCAGCCTGAAAGCTGAACAGTATGGACTAGCTTGAGCTGGCACTGTCCTTGGCTCGGACCTGCTGGGGCACTTGTGCTCACCCAGATCCCCTTGGGACGCTGTGCAGTGTCTGTAATCTCAAGAAAACAGGTTGGTTGGGGTTTTTTTGTGGCTCTCTGTACAAAATGTTCAAAATAACAAGCAATTGCATCAGGGTCCACTAGTGCATTCTTTACAGTGTGACGCGATAACTTGCCACGATGAGTCCATTCTTTCCAACAGGAAGCATCCCACAGCAAATATCCCACCAGGAAAGATTAGGAGCAGAAGCAAAAACTGAATCAAACAAAGGGCAGGACAAACTGACACTGCAGACAGCTGGGATGAGCCAAGCAGATTCTTTGGCACAAAACCAGAAGCTGAGATACCGAAGTCCCCACTGGAAAACCCTGTGATTGGTAGCACGTGGTCATAAGCCAGTCTGCAGTTAAAGGGACACAGGGCAGAGCTTCATAAAATCCTTTGTTATCAACTACTGTAAAACTATGGATGTGTGTGTACACATGGCCTGACAGAGTAGCCTAAAATTACTCCAACTTAGTGCTGATGAAAAGGTGGGATATGCACATGAGGAATCCGTAGAGAGACTGTCTCTTTAGATACACCTATTAGTGATCCACAAATTAAGAGACTTGCACCACTTATCCTAAGAAAACATTTACAGAGGGATTCAAGGAGCCTTTTTAAGAGTCATGAGCTCCCACTGTTTGCTGTTGAGGCACCCAAAATTCAAAAGTTTATATTGAGGAGCATAGTGGAAGTTCGTAACACCTGTCTTTTAGACATTTAGTTTGGATACCTATGTCAGCAGTTAAAACTCCCTAGAAAGCAATGGAGAAAAGAGCTGCTTTCTACCTTAGCATAGTAGAAGTAGCATTACTGACCTGATGGTCAGAATAGCAGAATATCCTCTTCCCACTTGTGGTCATTATTTTATTAGGGATGGTCATGAGTGCCACTGATTATGGGCATCCCAGATCCTAGCACAGACTCCTTGTGGAGTTCCACTGCTGTTCCTGCTCCAGGAGGAAAGTTTGCCTACTATGGACATTATTCTCACATGTCCATGGCATCCTGGGACCTCTAGCTGGAATGCATTTTAGAGTCTGGTGTCACACCTACCAGCTATCAAAGCAGTGAAAAGCAAAGGGTTACGCACCAATGTTAATTATTCAGACGTTTCACCCCCGAATTCCTCTAAAACTCTTAAATCAATACCATCTGTGTTACTGTTCACTCACTGCTCCGTAACTTTAATTTTGGGCTGGTCATCTGATGAGACTCTCACAAAGAGAAGCTCCAAGATGGGACTCTCCTTGGATTCTTCTTCTCTGAAAAGTCTTGTCCTGCAACAGCTCTGTCTTACCTAAGTTATCCTGTGATACTTGTATCATCTATTGGCCCTACAAACTCTCTGGCAAGCTGCCTGTTCTTGATGTACTTGAAGAAAGATTTATTATATCTATTAGCTGTTCCTCAAACTTCTTTTTGTACAGCTAAGTTGTATTTATACATTTAACCTGTAAGAGCTTATGATCCTTTTCATTTTCTTCATTTGAATAGCACTTCAGCCTTTCAAAATATTAACTATAACATGAGTTAACTTTTCTCTCCCTATTCTACACCACTTGGCTTCCTTTTGCCCTCAGTCAAAGGTGCTGTAAAAGCCCCACTAACACGGATTTAACCTAACTTCTGACTTCCAATGCCCAAAGTTTGACAGCATCAACTTTACCTTAAAGCATAAAGAGGGGTAATCAACCAAATCCTTCAAGGAAAAGTCTATAACAAGCTATGGCAGGCTTTACAATTGAAAGACCTGGATGATCTTAAACACATATTGAGGATCAGCCCTCAGAAGTGCCGGGCACACATCATGAATTAAGTTTGCTCAACTTTTACTGTCTTCTCCTAAAGGCAAAAAGCAAGCAAGGCCCCTTCTCCTCTGCTACAAGTGTTCTTTCATGTGCACAAGCCAAGGATTCAGCAACTTAGATGTGCTTCTTACTGCTTGAAACAGTAAGGCTTGGCCCTCTCTGATTAAAGGCAGTGAGCCAGCCCCTGAAATTACGTATTACAATATGGTAGCTAGAATTACATTTTGCTTCAAACTGTCAACAACAGGTTCATTTAAGAACAGAGTTGGTCATAATCTTTGAATTTCTTGCCTTTGAAGATGCTGATCAGTGGAACTTCTTTTTTGTAACCAAGAGCTTTGAGACTTTATTAACATAATTCATTCAGAAGTTTATATCCTACTAACCACAGAGAAGGGAAATCCCTCCTATCTGCACATCTGCAAACATACAGCACGCCCAAGGCAGCTTCTAGAAGACCAAGAATCCTTTTCATTTTCAGAGCAAAGTACCTTTTTCTTCCAGTGATCTATGGAACCGAGAAATCCTACTTTCTTGTCCTTGAACACTGAATTAATAAGGACAAGTCAAATTTCATAACCATGGCAAAATGCCAGAGAACATTTTAGGGCCATACAGACTATGAAGCAAAGGGTTGCAGCAAGAATCTTGGCAGAAAATACTTCTTCACCTAATTTGTAAAAAGGACAAGTGTTTCATCTCTTTGACATTCTTCATGCAGCTGCTTTCTTTTACAGACGTCTCTTATACTTGCCTGGAGTCATATTAATCTGACACAGCAGCAAGCTGCTGATGGGCGTCTGCCGTGGCTAAGCACAGCTAATAAAAATCCTGGAGCAAGGTGCCAACACTCCAGTTCTGAATGGCACATGGGGGAGAAGGAGAGGGGCACAAAGGGAAGTGTTGTATTTTAGCACAGTTCAGCAGGAAAAAAAAAAAAAAAATCTTTGGCTGAGCCCAGCGTGTGAAATCACTGCCTGGAGTTAACCAGGCTCTGCAGATGTCACTGCATCTTTATGCAGCATGTACTATTGATTTTATTTGACCCCTGCAACATCTTCCGTGGTTTCAGTGAGAGTTACTGGCTCACAGCTCTGCAAATGACTGTGGCATGAGGACATCTGCAAAGAGGCCAGAGCAACCCTCATGTCTTAACAAACCAAAATCACACAGGAGAGAATGGAGGACTTGCCACGGTGCTGGGCAAGCAGTGGATGTCCACAGACCTGGTCTGCTCCTGCTGGATGACACTTCCTAGCTAAGGAAGGATTAGAATTTAAATAAAACTGCAGAGGAAGGTGGAATAGGAGGATCAGGCAAGCAAAACAGGATACTTGCACAGATCAGCGAGCGCAGAAATCCCCTAACCTCACTTCCCCTACTCCTTCACATGGGAGGCACTGAAATGATGTCATCTGAGATCTGGTCCCCTTCTGAATGCTGGGGCGGGGGGGATGGCAGAGGTCCTGGGAAAGCCAGGGACTGCCTAAGTCTAAATGACACTGTTACATTATCACACCTTGAAGAGTGTAGTAAGATCACTGTAAGATCAGGTCGCTTTATTTTGCCTCAGGAATAACATTCCAGGGAAGGCACCTGAGGACTTATGAGAGCTGAGGTCTAACTGGCCCCTTACCGCTCTCACACTCCTCAGCAGTGTACTTTCTGAGAGGGTTAGGACCTAGTATGCAGGTTATAAGGACGACTCTTCTTCCTTGGACCGCTGTTTTACAAACGAAACTGGTTGATTCCACCAAAAAAAGAAAAATAGCTCAATACAACTCATATAGCATAAAAGGAAGAACATACAGAGATTCTGACCTTCTGTAAACATTATTTTTATATGGCCACATAAACACACAGCAATGAAGAGACTGATTGAAGGGTTTGTACTTTTGCCGGGACTTTCCCGTTGAAAAGAAACTGCATTAAAAAAATAATTTTTTTCTGCTAAGGAGCACATCTTCAGTGTTAGTGAAAGTGACATGAATCTTCAGGTTACACTAAAATGCAAATGCATGTCAGCAGACCCTAAGAATCACAGTTAACTGGGAGTTTACTGTAAGCCAAGGAGACACCACCAATTAACTAATCTTTAAGGAAATAAAGGATACCTCTAAATCAGTGGCCCTTGTCCTTACGGGGGGACTTAAACTTGCCAGATGTTAACTGGGAACACCACACAGCTGGTACAGACAGGTACCAGAGATTTCTAATAGGTGTGGAGCATAACTTCGTGGTACCAGGAGAGCCACCCTCCTTGATTTGCTGCTTATTAACAGGGAAGATCTCTTGGCCTCAGTGAACGCAAAGTGGATGAGTTTAGAAGTCTCTGGTGACAGGAGTAAAACTGCCAGCAAAACTTCAACAGGGAACACCAGGAGAGCAGATTTCAGGCTGCTCAAGGAACTAGCTATTGAGGTCCCCTGAGAAAACGTTTCTGAAGGTGCTGGGGTCCCTCGGTGCTCGTCACTTTTTAAGCATCACCTCTTAGGAGCACAGGAGAACGCAACTCCAAAATGTCAGAAGTTAAGCAGGCAAAGCAGAAGGTCAGCTTGGCTGAGCAGGGATCATCTTCTGGAGATAAGGTGAAAAAAGAAGGTCTGTGCCCAGTGGAAGCAAAGTCAGGTGAAATGGGAGGGCTACAGAGATGCAGTTTGCCACTTGAAGGGAGAAAACTTGTGTGGCCAAAGCTCAGTTGAAGTTGAAGGCGGCAAGCGCTGTGGGTGACAATAAAAAGAGCTTTTTAAATATATCAGTAGCAAAAGGCAGTCCAGAAACAACATCAGCCCATTGCCTGGTAAGGATGATCACCTGACAGTCAGGAGCACAGACAAGACAGAGGTGTTTAATGCTTACATTGCCCCATTCTTCAACACCAGTGATGGGTTCTGGGCATCACAGAACCCTGAGCAGCTAGACCATGACTGTGACAATGACAAACTCCCAGTCAACCCCAAACCTGGAGACGATTTGCCAATCCAGCTGGATCCATCTAGGTATATGCAACCTGATGGGATTCATCCAAGGGTAGTCAAAGAGATAGCTGATGTCATTGCAAGGCATTCCCAAGGTCTTGGGAACCTGTAGAGGTCCCAGTGGACTGGAATCCAGAAAACACTGTCCCAGTTTTCAAGAAGGACACTGGGGTTGACACTGATAACTACAGGCCTGTCAACCTCACTTCAGTGCCTGGTAAAATTACAGGGAAGGTTATTCTGGGAAGTGTTGAAAAACACCTGGAATACAGCGCTGTCACAGGTCACAGCCAGCACCGGTTCATGAGGTGAAAGTCCTGCTTGACAACTGAATTTGTTTTTGTGACAAGGTAACTCACCCAGCTGACCAAGGGAAGCCAGCTGATGTAATTTTTTTCTGGATTTCAGTAAACCTTTCAATACTGTCTCTCACAGCATCCTTCTGGACCAAATGTCCAGCACTCAGCTGGATGAACACACCATGTGGTGGGTGAGAAATTGGCTCAGGGGTTGGGCACAGAGGGTGACAGTGAGTGGGGTGACATCAGACTGTGACTGTCACTAGGGGGGTTCCACAGGGCTCCATCCTCAGCCCTGTGCTCTCCAACACCTTCATAAGTGACTTGGGCACAGGACTGGAAGGGACACTGAGCAAGTCCACAGACAGTACAAGACTAGGAGGAGCTGCTGACTCCCTCAAAGGCAGGGAGGCCCTGCAGAGA
The DNA here is from genome assembly GCF_003031625.1 of Empidonax traillii. Classification (NCBI taxonomy): domain Eukaryota; kingdom Metazoa; phylum Chordata; class Aves; order Passeriformes; family Tyrannidae; genus Empidonax; species Empidonax traillii. The sequence goes on along the minus strand of NW_020955195.1, from coordinate 392,885 downwards.
CATCCTGACAAATTAAAGGGCTGGGCAATCACTAATATATGAAGTTTAACAAGGGAAAGTGCCAGATTGTGCATCTGGGATGGGGCAGCCCTGGGTGTATGGACAGACTGGGGATGAGATGCTGGAAAGCAGTGCTGCACAAAGGGCCCTGGGGGTCCTGGTCGATGGCAAGTTGAATCTGAGCTAGCAGTGTCCTGGCAGCCAGGAGGGCCAACCCTGTCCGGGGGGGTATCAGGCAAAGCATTCAGGTTGGATATTAGGAAAAGGTTCTTCCCTGGAAGGCACTGTAACAGTCTCCCCAGGGCAGTGGTCAGGGAACAAGCCTGACTGAGCTCAAGAGGCTTTTGGACAATATTCACAGGCACATGGTGTGATTTTAAGTGCCACGATTCGGACTTGAGGATCCTTGTGAGTCCTTTCCAATTCAAGACATTCTGTGATTCTAAACAATCAAACTACAGCAGTTTCTGTGCAGCCTTAGAAGGTTTCACACGCTTCCTCCAGCTTTCTTGCCAAAATATGCATGCTTTTTGTAGGAAAATTAACTAAATAAATCCCAGAATTTGAAGCTCTCTTGATCCCTGTACCCAAATGAACTTTCTCATACTGCAATTTGAAAATCAGTGTAACATCATAGTAACACTTGCCAGAGCTTATGTGGTTTACTTTTATTCATTGTAAGGAAACTGGGGGTAAGTGAAACAGTATTTTCATTTGCTAGGGTACCCTGGTTTTCCACATGTAAGACAACCTGCTATCAATGCACCAGAGTTAGCTTCCTCTTGTCTTTAATGTTCTTTATTTCTCACACAACCCTCTTCTTAGTTGTAAGAAAACAAGTTAGAAAATATTCTAGAGCCGTTTTTTTATCAGAGATGAAAAGAAGAAAGTTAAAAGCAGAGCGGTGTGTTTTCTAAACCACCTGCAAGGTCATGGTAAAGCTTAAACAAAACATACTATCTAGTGAAAAAAAACACAAGAAAAATTCCCCTCTTATGTGGGAAGATTATTCAATAGGGCTAAATATTAGTAAGGTTTTGTGGGTTTTATTACCAAAATCAAAGAGCTTACTACATTTAAAAAAAAAAAAAAAAAAGAGCGAGTCAGTGAGAAGCAAAAGTTTGCAGGATGTTATTCAGTTGTGATGTTTGATCACATTTTGAATTTTTAACTAGTGATTTACTAGTATCCCACACACTTTATTCAAAAGCCTAAATTGTAGTGAATAAATTCCCAGTCACAGATGTATCCATGAACGATTTGCTCCATCAAAGGTATTTTTTTTCTTGGCCTACTTGGAAAGGCTGCATTTAAAAAACCAAAGCAGCATTGCCAGATATACACAGCTGACCCTTGCAGTCAAAACTGTTACATATTTTGTCAGACCCTGGGCAAGCTCAGCAAAATCAAAGTGCAGACAACTTGCTAAGCACTGTTTTATCTGCTTGGGCATGCAGCAGAACCAACAGGTAGAGAGAGGAGAATGCAGGGGTTTGTTTTTGTCTCATCCCACATTACTGTTTAACAGAAGCACATCTGAGATAAAGGTTACCCTGTACAGAGGGCATAACAGACACTCTCCTATCGACAGTGCTTAGGATAACCTGTGAGGACACTGCTGAGCTCTCACGCTGTTGGTTGCACCCCACTCCCCTGAAAACAATGCCATTTTCTCTGGATCCAAAGTCCAGCCTTCTGCAGGCTTTGATTTAGTCCTGTAACAAAAGAAATTAGCTACATATTTCCCACCAGTGTTAAGTATCATTGGTGCAAGTCTTCTGACATCGACCAAGGCACAAGCCATCGTTCAGGTGGGCATTTGGCTTTTTGGGATGCCACATCAATTAGACCTGCCACTGGAGCCCTCCAAGCTCCAGCTTCCCAGATGGTTGTCTTTTGTCTCATGTAAACAGCACAGTTCTTCTGTGATATTTGCAATAACCCCCCTCTTTCTCATCCTGGTAGGGAAATAGATGTGCTGTGGTGGTTTTTCCACACACACTGGCTTTGAACAACAGTAGATTGGCTTTGAACAACTGCACTCCTCCCCTTCCCCACGAATGCTCGTGACCTGTGTACACAGCAGCCCCTGAAACTAACACTTGGATGGAACTAAACCGACAAACAAGGGGGAAACCTTGGGCAGTAATTAGCTTTCTTCAGGTGGTTCCTGGATGGTGTGATTCCAAGCTTGTTCATTTCTTGACATCTCAGAAAACAAAACAAAACAAAACAAACAAAAGCACAAACAAACAAAAAAAAACACCAACTTTTACTTTACTTTGCATTTTAAAACCGTAATTTAAGAAGATAATCGGACCAAAAATTATAATAAAGAAGGGGAAGGTGAAATTACGAAAAGGCAAAGGGAAAAAAAATGTAAGAAAGGAAAATAAGCTAAACAGAAAATACAAGGGCTTTTTATATTGTTTCCCTAAAAGATGGTCTGAGGTGCGAAATTGCCATATATTTCTGTGAACAAATATATCATCTCATTTTGTCACCCTTCAGACAATTTGTCTGGTTGCAACACCCTTAAAAAGTTAGCTGCAGTAGTGTAGCCAACTGAGCTCTTGGCAGAGCAAAGGAAGGGAGAATTTTAGGAAATTCAGCTGCAAAACAACATCAGCTGCCGAAGACTTATGCAAAGTGACAAAATGACACAGGTTTTTTTCTACTGTCTGGAGCAATCCCTGGTTTCAGTGCAAGGAAGCTGGGTCCTTTCTTTGTGGGATATTTTGTGCAAGATCAACAGCTGCTGGGATAAAAATGCCTGAGATAAAACCTCTGGCAGTCCCAAAAATACAAACCCCAGTTCTTGCACTCTGCTCTCAGGGAGAGACCAGAGGCTGCTGCTTCCAGCAGACCCTGCCAGGGGCCAGACCTTCACCCTCAAAGTATTTGCCATCACCCAAGACCACCTGCACCCATGGCCTTGTTGTGGTCCTTTCCACCACCCAGACACTTCTAAGGAAGCAGCTAGGACGTTGTGGTATGTTGTCTTCAACAATTTTGAGAATGAGAAAGCTCTTTGGGTGCCCTCACTCAATCTGCCAAGGCCAGCAAACGTTCAGCTCTAAGGACTGTTTTTCTTCATCTTATCCCCAAAACCACATCACAGTGTGTGGGCGGATGGGGAGGGCGATGTTCAGTGTCCTGGCTGCTTGCATACATCAGATCTGTCCTTGGACTGCCAGATTTAAGACTTAACAAGACTGGAAGGTGGCACAGGGACCCCAGCCTAAGCGGCTGAACAAACTTTGCAGCCATAAATTATGAAAACACACAAAGAGAAAGGTCAGGAGGAAGTGTTTCCTCATCATGGCCAAGTGACAGGTTCTCACTCCCGAAGTGAGCACTGCCCATATGAGCTGCACTGCCTGGGCAGTTAAAAAAAAGCAGCTGGGGGGAGAGAGAGGATGTGGTTACTCCTTAACGGACTTAGAAATCAAACAAGACATTTTTTCTTTTTTGTTTCCCCCCTCTTTTTTTAGTGTTTCCTTCAAAGTCTTTTCTAGTCCATAACCTGTTATCTAAGTGGGTCCTGTGTGCTGCCATTTATTCTGGCAGGAACTGTTACCTCCTAAACTTTTTGTCTGCAATTTGTGGTTTGTTGCCTGTTGGTTTGCTGTTTTGTTTTGGTTTGGTTTTTTTCCCTGCATTTGCCATATATCCTGTTTGGGGTTTTATTATCAGAGCACCTGGAGCAGAGTTTTTCAAGGCCTTATCATGCTCTCTCCCTTAACCACCCCTGGAGAGGTCGTAAATACCTCAAAATCTACCCTCTGAGATAAAACGCTCTCTTTCACCATCTTTCCTCTCCTTCTGCTCAAGGATAAGTGCACAAGTTCTTTAGAGCAAAGACAAAAACTCAGGCTGGCAGTTCCCCTTCTCTCTACGGAGCGCCCCAAACCGGGACACCCGTCTGCAAGCTGTGCCGCTTAAAACGCAGGGAGAAGGCACTGTGCCTTCGAGTGGCAGCCTCTGGAAGTGCTCCCCTGGAGATGCTGGGCTGCAGCACAGCCAAAAACAAGGGGCACCGATGCCCACTTGTGAGGCAGTTGCTCAAACACAGTAAAGAGATAGCGCAGAGGGAACCTTCTCGAATAACATGCTGCGCTGTGGAGAGGAAAAATAAAAATAAATAAAAAAAATAAAAAAAGAGAGAGAGATGGAAAAATATTACCAAGAAAAATGCCGTAGGAGAATTCTGAAAAGTCATTAGCGGTTTATTACAGTTCCACCCTAAAAGCTTTCAGCGATTTATGAATAAATACCCTCTTGAAGGGCAGTCTAATATACTCGACATAATTTTTAAAAGCCTTTGGTTTTACTTAGAATGCAGCAGTTGACAAACAACTAAGAGCATTTTTATTCTGAGGGAAAAAAAATGAAACAAAACAAAAAGCATAAATCTCCTATTTTTTTACAAACTACAGCATCAGTGGGCTTTCTGTTTGCCTCTGTGCTTGACCACAGTATTTTGGTGGCAGTGAAGGCATATACTATCTGGATCCCCAAAATGGACTGACAGGTTAGCTCTCTAGCTGCACTGAATTGCCTCAAAAGCTCAGTACTGTATAAGGACTAAAAAGTAAGTGGGTACACCCTGAACTGGTGTTTGGGTGATTGTTTGTCAGTGCTTCTGCAGCATGAATGATGTCAGGGAAGCGATGCCCACATTCAGAAGGCCACTGCTTGGCATGGGTTACGCTGGACAATGTTAAATGAAACAAGGGGGAAATAAACAAACAAACAAAAACGTTGCCCTCTGTAGTCCCTATGCCAGTCATATCTACAAGACAACCCTGGATGAATAAACACATTAAGTAAATTTTTCAAATAGACAGGTTTTTTGTAATCAAGTGCTATCAAAACTTATTGATGCTTTACCCCATTTCTAAGCACCCCGAAAGTCTATCACTACAGTAAGGAACCAATCAATTATGACGCAGATGTTCAGTGAACTATGTGTTCCTGGAACAAAATATTACAGAAAACCAAGATTTTGCACTTGTATTGAAGTGTAGATAAGATAAAAAAATCACGCATTAAATGTATGTCTCTAATTATAATATGATTTATATATTGGGAACAAACAGCTGACAACAGTGAGAGCTTTGCAATTCAAGCCATTACTTGTATTTATAAACTTCATAAAAGCAAAATTAAGTCAGGATGTGTTTTTCCTGTCATTTGTTGGCAGTGTCATAGCTATGTATGACACTGCCAAAAGCAATTTGACTTAAATAGCTCAGTATCCAAAAAGTTAGACGGGTTTTCTGTGGCATCTCACAGAAAACCCTTCTATTTTTGCAGGTATTTTCGTCTGTTTGTTTTGGGTAGGAAGTGAGAAGGCTGATTACTTTCCAAGTTGTAGTGGAATACCCAAAGCAGCCTTCTGTTTCTTCTTTTTGTTCCTCTCAAACAAAATGCAAACACTGCAAGCTGAATTCTAACCACAGGACATACCATTCATTGCCACATTGCTCTTGATGTCACTCCTTTCATTATTACACCAGGAATGCACTCCACAATGGACAGAACACAGGTAAAAACCTTCCAAACCACAGGACCATTTAGTTCTTCAGCACTTTCATGTGTCTTTCCTGTATTTATACCTATACAATGAATTTTTACAAGGCAGAGGGTTTTCACCAGTGCACCTATTTCATTTGGAAACTGAGGGAAATATGATGCATGCAGAGATCTTCCCTCCCCTTCTGAGCAAGAGAAAACCCAAAATAAAGGCATTTCACCGTGGGAAGGAGTTTGATTAACGTGTTCAGAGGAGGACACAGGAAGATGGCGTTCAGCAGCATTAATTAAAGCGGGTGGGCTGACTATCCCCTGTGCCCCACCATGCCCTATGGCAATGGCTGCCATGCCTGAAAAGGGAACAGACACTCCCCTATCCCCACCTGCTGTTTATTTCGGATTTAATGAGGAAGTCAAACTGCTATTCCTTAATCTCACTGACCAGTTGGAGAGCTGTGGTGCACGCATTCCTGCTAAGGAATATGCCATGGGGGGAGGAGGTGTCAGACCTCCTGACACGGCCTCCGTGTCTGGCCTGCCTGTTCACCACCAAAGGGCAAAAAGGAGTAGCTGCAGCTCTTGAATAAACCAAGCATGTGAATGACTTGCCTTTGGCATGGAGCAGCCTGGGCTCTGTGCTATCAAACCTCCCTTCTTTCCGGGAGAGGACGGCTGGATGCACACTGCCCGCTGGATGTGCGCCCTGGCCCCTGCTACATTCCAAATAAGTGCCTGGCAATTGTCTAGGAGAGCTCTATCTGGCAGGGCTTGAACCTCCAAGTGCTTTAGCAATTTAAGAGTGCAGCTAGCCAGGTTCCAGTGCCTGGGACCGTTCCCTACACTGTGCAGCTTACAAATATAGACACAGCTAGCTTGCATAGCTATGCACTGCCCTCACCCCCACAGGAACACTGTTTGGCAGCTACAGAAAGGGATAGCTGAAGTGTTGGGCTGCACTCTGCCAGGCACGGGACATCACAGCTGAATCACAGTCTCCAAGGCTGACTCACTGCTGACCTTAATTATACACATTTTATTTTAAACTGCCTGCCCTGAACGATAATAATTATGTTTTTCCCTAATACAGAAACAAGCAGGACAGTATGACCATAGGTCCCCTGCTGTTCTGCTCAGATGGGAAGTAGCAACAAATTACTTTTTGCTTCAGTGCTGCCAGGACATAACCCAGCCTATGTATTGAAGAGTATACGGGTATTTCTGGAAAAATGAAATAAAACTTGAAACAGAGAAAAGAACAAGTATGGGTGTCTTGATCAATCAGTGTGAAAAGAGGAGAATTAGAATGGAAAATGTGATCATAATAAATGATAGCCTGCATACCATAAAGAACACTGGAAACCATATAGTAAAAGTACAGAGAGCCTTAAGCGTCAAAACAGCAGTTAATAAAAAAAGAAGGAAATAATCTAATACGATGAGACTTTTTGTAATATTAAAGAAAAGAGAAATTAGAAGGTTGGGGGAGATTTGTTTATTATTATTATTATTATTATTATTATTATTATTATTATCATTATTATTATTATCATTATTGTTGTCATTGTTACTATTATTGTGTTGTTGTTATTTTTGAGGCTTCCCTTCTTCTTCTCTGTATCAAGATCTCACAGCAACAAAAACAGTGCTAGGAAAACAACAGTCCCAAACCTTCTTCAGAGGGCTGCATGCAAGGGGGAGAGGAGTCATTTCCTGCCCTATCTGTTCCAGCAAGGAGCACAGTCTCCCTCAGCTCTTTCTGCAGGCAAGGGTGAAGAAGGCCCCCAAGAGCCCGAGCCAGCATGCAGCTGCCCTCCTCCAAAGCAGCAGAACTCCCAGGAATGAAACCCATCAAATACTGACAGCTCAGAACAGAAATGGTCCACAGGAAAAGATCCTATTTCACTTTGTTCCTGTAGAGAGCGAGACTTTTAACCAACCTCCAATAAGAGAATATATCTTATATTGAACTCCATGTCAGGGTTCAGAAAACAAAGGAGGCAGCAGGAAACTACTTGGAATAGGTATTTCAAAAAAAGGGGGAAGAGTACAAATGATCTGGCACCAGAACATACACTCATTTCCTACAGTAAGATTCATTACCATGTTCGTTACCTCTACCCAGTAGGCATAAGGATTCAACTGATGGCTAAAAGCAAGTGGATTACGTTTCAGGTGTTAGAACTTTAAATTCTGACGCTGCCTAGAGCAAATCCTCATTTTTAAATACAGATGGCTCTATTACAGAAAAACCAAACAGCTGTGAGCAGTTACCTTCAAAGCAGGAGCAGACAAAATCTCAAATGCAATGTCCTCTGCAACAGAAAGCTTTTAAACAATGTGCAAGTGTTCAGCTAGCAGCAATACGCAACAGAAAACCTCTGTCTATCTTTTTTTTTACCTTTCTGGAAAGTGCTCACAAAATGTGCATGAATTATCTTAGAGTTGATATCTCTGATCCAGCAGTGGGCTGGGAAATCCAGTCCCACAGATATTTGCTGAAGAGGTTGAACTTTTCACACTTGAGGAAGGTTTCAGACGTAGTGCTCCCTACTTATATCAGAAAAAAACAAAATATAGAATCATAGCATCAAATAATATTTTGGGTTAGCAGGGATCTTCAAAGGTCATTAGCACAACCCCCTGGCAATGAGCAGTGACATCTCCAACTAGGTCGGGTTGCTCAGAGCCCAGTCCAACCTGACCTTGAAAGTTTCCAGGGTTGGGACATCTACCACCTGGATCCAACTGTCCAACCTATTTCTCAGCCACCAAACAGTCCAACCCATCAAATCCATCCCTCTCCCGTTTAGAGAGAAGGATGGGGGAGGAGGAGAGGGGGACTGTGTCAAAGGTTCTGCAGAAGTCCAGATAAATTACATCTGTAGCACTCCCTTTGTCCACCAGTGTAGTCATGCCATCACAGAAGGTCACTAGTTTTGTCAGGCAGGACCTGCCCTTGGTGAAGTTGTGCTGGCTGTTTTGAATCACCCTCCTGTCCTCCACGTGCCTTAGCGTAGCCTGTAGAGGATCTCTTCCATGATCCACCCAGGAACAGACATGAGGCATCCCCACTGAACTTTTCCTTTCTTCCATGGCATGACCCTGCCAATAAGGACTCCCAGAGATCACTGGATTATCAGTACTGTGGCAATTACAGATCGTGCCAGTACTTCCAGCCCAGATTTATCTGTGCTGCTGTAGAACAAACGGGTTAAATCACTTTTTTTCTAAACATGAAGCTTCATACAGCAGGTGGGACAAATGAATACAGTTGTCATTTAACCACTTAGGAATAATTAATGGCCTTTATCTGACAGCTGGATCCAGTAAAACTAGTACTAATCTGGCAGCTGCTGGAGCTCAGATCTGACTGTCTTCACTGTGATATGAGCTGATTTACTGCTCAACACAGACAGCAGACAAGGGAAACAAAGGCTAGGCCTAGGCTGTGCATCATAACTTCTGCCAGTGCCATTGTGTCAGCTAGGGGAGATATTTGTGATGATGACCCTGCAATAGGAAAAGGCATGGTTTATTATGCAGTTAGATACTGCCAGAAGTGCTTGTCCCCTGCAGGGCTTTTCCTCATTTAAGCTATACAAGTAGTGTACCTTTAAACACAGACACAATAAAGGAAATCTGGAAATTCAGGCAAATTTTACCAATATAGACAACAACAAAATAAAACAAGACACACTTTCAGCTACTTCACAAATATTAATCCAGATATCTTCAGTAAATGCAAGTCAGCATCACTCCAGTGATTTTCATGCAACTGCAGTTAATACTACTGAGAAATTGTATTTTTCAGATGGGAAGGCAAAAGGTAAAATTTTCAAAGGAGACATTCTAGGTTTCACTTGATATGCCACATATAAGTAGACATTTATTCCCAGAAAACACTTGCTCTGATCTCTTGAAGCAGCTGCAAAATTATGTATCTTTAGAGCCTGAGGAGTAAGACATTTTCTGTAAAATTTTGAAACTTGCATCTTCGTGCCTCGAGAAGAACCTCATTCTTCTTCCCTCTTTTGATTTGAAAGACATGTCAAGCAGAACAGAACTGGTCACGTTAGGGAGGAAACTTATCCCCTGGGGAAAAAGGGCCTGAAGCACAGTGTATCACTGGGATGTGCTCAGCCCAGATCCCAGTCCTTCTGCTGGAAAAGTAATGCTGCTCCTAAGGCATCTTGCTTGGATGCCTTCCCTGCTTGGCCATCCTCACAGGGAGGGGGGTGGTTTGCAGAGCCCAGATTCACACAGAGCCAGATCTGACACTGCCTTTGTAACCCTGGGCAAGTCATTTCCCCTCATCATCCGTTCCTGCTGCTGCAAAAATCACTGCCTGCCCGGATAAGAGGATTTACTAACTGATTTTTATAAAACTTTGAAAACAGAGATCAACTAAAATTGAGACAAAACCCCTAGAAATGCCTCTGGGAAAGAAACAGCCAGAGAAAAAGGCACTTGTGTCACCAGCAGCAGGTCTTGCTTCTCATTCTCAAGGGCTTTGAAACCCAGCCCTGTGGGATGGAAGGTGCTCACTGAGCAGGCAAGTCGACTGGCGCAGCACCCAGGGTGGGAGGGAGCAGTGCACGCTCCCAGACACTGCTGGCTGCACCACCTGCCCCCCGAACCTCTCACTGTCATGGAAAAGGCAACATCTCGGCATGATCCCACACAGTACCCTAAAACCTCTCTCCAAGTACTCTACACTGTCTAGACTGTTTATGTCTATCAAACCTCACCGTGACAGGTGATAGAGAAAATTACTTAAGATACAGCACAAAAAAAAAAAAAAAAAAAAAAAAAAAAAAAAAAAAAAAAAAAAAAAAAAAAAAAAAAAAAAAAAAAAAAAAAAAAAAAAAAAAAAAAAAAAAAAAAAAAAAAAAAAAAAAAAAAAAAAAAAAAAAAAAAAAAAAAAAAAAAAAAAAAAAAAAAAAAAAAAAAAAAAAAAAAAAAGGGTTATCTGAACATTGGTTTGAAAATGCAAATATCCACAATTCATTTATGAGCAAAGTATGCATCCACACACCCCACTCTAAATATAGGCAGGGCTACCACCAAGCATTTAAACGTTTCATCTGCAAGGGCAAATGCATAAAAATGAATGCCAAAGGCCCTGCATATCCTGAAAGAAGATAGTCTTCACAGTAAGTAGGGCTTGTACCATTTATGTTTTGAAAATGTCTTTAGAGCAACCACTACATCTTAGCAAGAGATCCAATCAAAGTATTACTTGAACTACACTCTATCAGGGGTCATAACTAACTTTGCAAAAGCTACTTCTCCCCAGAATCAAAGAGTTACTTAAATTTTTGCATCAAACCAGAAGAAAAGGTTCAGGAGAGAATCTGAGGCAGAACAAATGTTGCCATCTTCATTTACACCCTTCACCAGGTTACACTGAAAAGAAACGTATTTGAGAAAAACACATGTAGATGCCCATTAGTTTTGTAAAGTCAAGCATGATAACTAATTAAGAAAGCAAAAAAAGAACACCCTGTATCAAAACTATTTGCTTGTTTATTTCTATAATCTTTGAATTTTACTGAGGAATTTAGTCTTATTTTGCTCATTTGTATTAAAAAAAAAAAAACACCAGCTGCTTCTTCTACCCTTCAGACAAGATCTCTGTGTCATTCTTATTTGAATGTGCTGTTTGATTTGTTTAACTGAAGAACACCGCTGCCCAGCTATTCCACTGTGATTAGATTGTAATTGTTCGGTATGTTCTGGGTGATTTTGTAACGTTCTCTCCAGTGTTTTTGTCTGGAATAACAAACAATACAAGAAAAAAAAAATTGGAATGGACAAGTTGTTTATTTAACACTGTGTTTGTCTTTAATTTTTGGGTTTGTTTGAAAACAATTTTGTTGAGCTAAAACTCACATATGACACAAACAGATACTATCAATCTGTGCTGAACCCTTTGGGGTCTGAAGAAATTTTATATAGAAAACAATGTCTGGTTTGGTTTTTCAGTCTCTGAGCCCCAAATAACGTGTATGAAGGTTTTGCTTCTGCATCCAAGCTCAGACACTCCTCCAGCTTTCCATGGGACTGTCATGCCCCTGATTTTTACAGAGCTAGTCCGAGTGAACAGCAGTGCTACTAACTAAAAAAAGGAAAAGAAAAGAAAAGAAAAGAAAAGAAAAGAAAAGAAAAGAAAAGAAAAGAAAAGAAAAGAAAAGAAAAGAAAAGAAAAGAAAAGAAAAGAAAAGAAAAGAAAA
>NW_020955195.1:331237-381019 GCF_003031625.1 Empidonax traillii | reverse complement strand
AGCAAGACTGTCAGCCCGAAACTACAGACCCATTTTTGGTCCTGCTGCCTGAGTATGGAAGGTCTGTGTAGGAAGACCACTTCTAGGAGGTCTTTACTCCTCTCTTCTCCCTTCCCCCCGCCAGCATTCACTGCCAGCAAAGCACCACCTGGAATGCCTGTGTCCTGTCTTGCTGTCCTGTCCTGTTTATTCAAGCAAACCACTAAACCCGTGGCAAAGAGTGCCTTCCTAACAGCTGTGGACACACAAGCCAGTGGAATTAGTTTTAACAGATCAGAGAAATCTGAGAAAGTTTTCACAGCCTGAATATAGCCACAACTATTTTCAGATGGGGGGGGGGGGGATAAAAAGAAGAAAATCTCCTGGCCAAATGCAGCCAAATGCACTTCACAAGCCAGTGATTAACACAAAACACAACTTTCTACCTGATCTGCACAAATTATGCCCTCACGGGAGCAGCCCCAGTGCACACCATGGTCCATTGCAGTAGTACCACTGAGTACTACACCAGCCCCCAGCCCGGGAAAGAAACCTGGGAAAGTTTCGGTGTGCTTCTTTCACATTCAGTCAATGCTAATAAACTCTCCTTTTCACAGAGGGACTCTCCAAAGCCCACAGAGAGAGCAAATTGAAGCACACTGACACTACAGAGATGAGTGCAGCGTGGGAAGTGACCCAGTTCCGCTCAGAGACTTGGTAAAATCAAGCACACCACCAAACTCTCTGCTCTTACTGCTGCTCTCTCACCACTTGTCAAATTTCTACCAACGGTGCTTCCGGCTCGTCCACCGCCAGACACAACCAGAGGTTTCTTTCATCTCATGAATTTCCTTTTTTGTGGGAAATCATCGCTCACACGAGGGCAGAGTTCACAACCAGGGAAACTTAACTCTTTCTTCCTTAGAGAAAATACCCTAGGAGAGCTGGTACTTCAGGTGCTGGTGGTATGCCATGTCATCTCATGGCACACTTCAGTCCCAGGACTATTTTTACTCCTACTCTCTTCGTCTGTGGCACTTGCCCATTTCTTGTCAAGAAAAGTAAGTAAAGAGGGAGCAATTTGTTTGGGGGAGCAAATGCTAAGCAACCTCTTCAGCTAGCATCAAACAACCAAAGCACACCCGAACCGAGGGAACTGTGCTGATTCACTCCCAACCCAGCTGAGGGTTGGTGTCTCCTTCTTCCTGTGCTACCAAAAATCCCAAGGTGCTTGTGAGTATTTTTTCAGGTGGACCTCGAAGGCTGACTACAGAAGAATTTGTAAGCCTGACTGGTTGCTAAAAAGTCTCAGCAGCAGAGCCTAACCAGGGAAGGCACAGAGGAAGTCATTTGAAGGGTCAGGCAAGCAAAAGCAGAAACAGAAACCTTTTGGGCCTGTGTCTCTGCTGAGCTGTTGAAGTGAATCTCACCCAGCCCTCTTACAGCAAGGGGCTGCCAAAATCTGCAAAGGGCTCTTGCTGTAGCAACCACTGCTAGAAGTCCCTTCCAGCTGTCAAGGGCACCCTCATGCTGATCCCTCTGCTGCCTCCAGGAAGGGACGGGCTGTCATCTACAGCCCTTCTCTGCTGTCACTTGCCCCTGCCACGGGTTCAGATGCCTCTGTGCCCTAGCCCAGAACAACCTCCCAAACTAATATTTATGACCTCTGCAACAGCAAAACAAAGGACAGGAGCATCTCTGCCCACCAGCACAGGTCTTAATGCTGAAGTGGGGTACAGTGTTGTTTCATTGATGTTGCTTCTTTCTTGCACCAAAACTCAAAGATAGATGCCCGAGGCAAACACAGCTAAGAGTGTTTGCTTCCAGCAGACCATTCACTCCTTCTGCTTAAGTTCACTCACCAGCAACCATTCACAGATAGACCACTGGATGAGAGGGAATAGGCATGACCAAGCTGTCTGTTGGATGGAGTGAAATGATGAAACACATTAGCGTTACTTATCATTTCTTAAGAACATCAGGTAAAGAGATGATTTCTTTTCTCCCCCTAAACTTAGGGGCCGGTATTTTAAAATCATTCTTCTCTTTCTTCCCATTAGAGATTGGAAACCTTTGCTCATCACATGAGGGTTTAACACTTCTCTCTAGTGAATTAAAGCTGTCACACTTCTGACTTTTGAAAATGTTGTGCTTTAGTAATGGAAGACGTCACCATGTTCTCTCACATACGGCTTGAAGACTGAAATTAACAGGAACCCTCAGCAGTCACCAGCAGTCACAGGTACTTCTTTTTTTCTGGTCATGAAAGAGACAATTAATATATTAAGCTTGGCACCGTGTCCCAGGCTCTGCAGATCTCATCCGAGGTCAAACACTTCCAGCCAATACACCAGAAGCTGGTTTTGCAAGCAGGCAGGGACTGTTTTGCAACAAACAAGCAATTTATCTGCGGGGAGATTCCTCATTTACAGATCTCAGCTTCTCTTTTGCAGGTACCCTGGCTGCCAGCAGCGCAGTGCTGCTTTTCACATCATCTTCTCCACCGTCTAACCGGGGAGACCACAGCAAAGTCTCCCAGCACCTGAGCATCCCAGGGATGGGGGCCCCAGAGCTCTAGCATCTCCTGTGGAGTTCCTGTTGTGCCAGGGGACATATATCTACTTTAGCACACAAGCACTCTTCTGGCATTCTGGGGGTCCTAAAAAAAAAAAAAAAAAAAAAAAAAAAAGATTTTGTGCTTAATATGCATAACAATCAAGCCATGCAGCAATATATTGCATGCAGATTAAATTTTCTCAGATGAAGAAATATCACAAAGGATTTTTTTTTCCCCTGTGATTTCTGGGGATTATTGAGCACTGCTTCCCTATTTTTTAAAATCCAAGTAGAAATGGGCTGCAAATAAGTAAGAAAGACCAACCTGCACACTTTCTGCTCCAAGGGAAAAACTTAATGAAAAGGAAGTGGAAATCCACAGGAAACCAGCAGGTGCTGGAACATAGCAGTGTTTCTGCTGATCATCCTCACCCTGGAGAAACACAGATGAACCAACAGAAAAGAGCAGACACTCGCTCCAAGATAAAATGAGATTTTAGCTGAGTGTCTAACAAATTTTGTCCCCATCCTTCTCCTCAGCTGTGTGAAATGTCAGGCTTGGGAAAACGATGTTCAGTGTTGAACCGCATGCATGTGCAATAGAGTACGTCAGGATTTCAAATGGGCATTGGGAACAGCAGGAAAAAGGGATCAAAATATTGCTAGTGCTCTGCTCCAGAAGCAGACCCTGCTGACTGGCAGAGAGCTTCACCTGGAGTTCTGCCAGCAAAACACACTGCCTTTGACCCAACTCTACAACACTGGTGGTGAGAAACTTTCCCCCGGTCTGTATCTAAAAGTGGGATCAAGAGCACTGCTGTTCATGCAACAGCAGTTTAACTCCTGACTGCAAAGTCATCTAGGTCTTCATTTGCACCATTTTGCACCAAATCACACTTCAGGAGGGGTCCAGGCATTCAACCTCCCAGTATTACAGCCCAAAATCTGAATGCAAAGGTGCAGTGTGTGCATAAAGCCAGGCAGATTCTCAGCTCATTAACAGTTAAGTACTATAATATAATGATTGTATTGGAACCATAATTGTGCATTTCCTTGCAAAGAATTATGTAACCGTTTGGGGTACCTGTGACATACTCGTGAATAAGGTGGGAAAAGAGTTATGGAACAGCTTCCCAGGCCACCTGGGAATATAATTATATTCTCTTATCATATTATTGAGGCATTTGAACAGGGTAGACCAAGGCTAAGTACAGCATGGCCCAACTCAGATGGAAATTAGGACAAGTACCACTGTACAAAGCCTATAAAACAAAATAAAAGTGAGTTGAATGGAAAAATATTTTAGAGGAGAAGATAATAAAAACCTTTAATGAAGCGCTCTGCTTTGAGCTAGACCTAGGTAAGGAATTTTTGCAAGAGTGTTGTTAATAATATCATACTTGCAACACAGATCCATGCACTACAAGAGTTAAAAAAAGGAAAAACAACTTAAAAATCGGGGTTAGTACCTCTGCTCTTGACTCCTCTTTCACAGATTTTGGAATGTTTTTGCAGAAGAGAGGCTGATGATGCTTCTGTCGGTCAAAACAAAGGCCCAAGTGAATTTTGCTTCCACGTATCTGCAGATTCCTAAGGCCTGCAGTAAGCAAATTCACTGGAAAAACACTGGTAATGATTTTCTCAAAAACAATATATTCTACTAGGAAGTTAAGCTTTAACCTAAATAAAGCTGCTTCCCCGGTCCCTGGACTATATAGACAGCATTAAGGGAAGAAGGGGGAGCAAATCAATACTGCAGTTACTGCCAGGTCTGTAAACAACCTGTAAAAACAACTTGAGAGATGTGTACTGCTATGATTCATCTCAGTGAGCTCTTACCTCAAAGCATCAGTGGGTGTTCAAAGAAAGGAAGTGGAGCTCCTATTATTGGTGTGTTTCAATATTCTCTGAAATGCCGAATTTAAAATGTCATGCGAGGATACACTTGGTATTTTTTGAGACCACTTCAAACACATTATTAGATATTATCTGTTACAAGTTCGTTCTCAGTACTACCACGCAGAATCCTTCTTTTTGTGTGTGTGTGCGTATGATAACTGGAGTTTCCAAAGAATAATGGTGTCTATGATTCTATACTGATAGGCTGCTCTTCTATTGTTACAGGGGGAAAAAAAAAGTGTCCTCCAAAAGGAATAATAATAAGCCATCTCAAATCCTCACTTGGATGGTATTCTAGGAATTTCTTATTGCCTTTGCTCTGAGTTATAGTTAAGCCTCACAGGCAGGTGTATTTTCAGAAGTCTGAATCTTGAGCAAAGCAGCTGAAAATTACTTTTAGCACATCTGGAATATTTTGCATCACTGAACTGAGCGCCCTTTAATGCTGAAGACAATACTCCAGTGTCGTCTAGTGTGGATGAAAGCTTAGTCTTCAGCAGGAACCCATAGTTTACTCTTATTAAAGTAATTACATGAGAAATTGCATCTTAAAGTGAGTTTTTTGGCCAACAATTTTTAGCACTGAACACTCAGTTCACTATAAATGTTTCCCCAGACCACCACTTGCGTGACAGTAGAAGTTCATTTGTGTCATTAAGTCTATAGTGACTTTGTAAAACACTGGCTTCAGTTAAGCACACCTATGCATGCAGCATTTTGTCTATTTTTACAGCTTTGTTCTGCATAAGAAATTCTGAAGAATTCTGGAGGCAATTTATTCTGAAGAAAATTACTGTGCTTTTTAGATCACAGGGACTTCTATTCATTATTAAATTGCTGGGTTTTCCAGCTATAACTAATAGTACCTCAGGGCAAACCTAGGTGTTGAATGCCTGGCTGAAGGAAGTTTGACTCATACTGGCATTTTCATTTCAAAATGTTCTTGATGTACATTTTGGTGCACAAAACAGAAGAGACTTCCTGCTTTATCATTGTCCTCCTCCCACCAGCTTGTAGCAGGGCTGGAGAATTGATAAGATGAGGATGAGACCTATCTGGGGCCACTCCTTGCCAAACACACTCTCTTTCTTAAGGTTGATTTATGATTAATACACCAGCCAACAGAAGGCTGTGCCTGACACTTTAGTCACTCTTCTGCCTCAGAGCACACAACAGCTGGCAAAGCAATCTCTACACGCTGGAGATTAAAGAAGTTTGTCCTCATCTGCTTTTACAAAAAAATATAAAATTGCATTAGCTCATGAGCAATCATGAACTGCAGAAAACTTCACAAAGTTTCTGCTGCTGGGGAAGCTGCTCCCAGCAGCTCTGAACACACCATGTTACCTTACCCCACATGCAACCTTCCCCTCTTCGTTTTATTTTCACGGGAATCAGCAGAATTGGTCCTTCCCTTCAGGGGACCATCAGGGCAACCAAAAAAAAAATGTTTTCCCGGCCCGGGGCAGGATTCAGCTCCATTTGTCAGTGAATCCAAGCGCACCCAAGATCCCGTCGATACCCTGACGGCAGGCATTGCACCACTGCGGGGGTGACTCACCCGCGCTGTCACCGCCAGAGAGGAGCTCCAGCCACCCAGTTTTGGTCCAAGCGTGAACCTTCACCCAGTTTCAACCCTGTCTTCCGAAAGTGACTAAGAAAAGCTCTGCACTGACGGGTGTTTCCCGACCTACCCCGGGGAAACAGCAGCCCTACGGAAAGCAGGAGCACTGATCGGGGAAACCCCAGCACAACCTGGTGAGAACTGGAGTTACTCATACTGGGAGAGGGCTGCACAGGAGCCGAAAAACAGGAGATCTTCCAACTGTAGGAAATGACTGGGAAGAGAAATATCTATTTTCTGCCCCCCCCCCCCCCCCCAGCAGTGGGACAATGAGATCCCAAGCAGCAGCTTCTGATGTGCACACACTGATGTGACTTTGCTGGTGACCTCAGTAACTCAGAAGGTGCTGCAGCGTTAGAAGCTGTGCAGTCCGAGGGCCCAAGCTTCGACTGACTCCACTGGATGAGGCAGGGTGGGGCGTGCTACAGACACAGCCAACATAACCATCAAGGCCATCAAGATGGAGCCACTGAGAGCCCTGGGGCTCTGCAGAGCTGCCTTGCTCAACTAGACAGAGCAATCGCCAAGCAGGACTTTCAAGTTCATGGAAAAGTACATGGAGCAACTGCAGAAAGGACATGCTGAGCTGCTGGAGAAAAGAGGGAATTCCCAGATACACACAGTCACTCGTTCCTAAAAACAAATGTTGCCAACACTGCATTGAAATCGGCTAGTGGTCTGTAATGTTAATTAATGATAAATCATTGCTCACGTTGTTTTAAGGCACGAGACATTTACGTGGTTGTATTTAAATGATGTTTCAGCTTCTGGACCTGACGTTCCCTGAGCTTTACCAAACGTATGCATGCAATCTCCCTTCCCCACCAACGGTTTTTCCGAGGTTTCTGTTCTTCCACTCCTCCAGGGTGTGTGCACAGCCATCAGGACAGCACCTCAGAGAATGCACCCCTGCTCCTCACGACAGCTTGTGTTACCCTTCCTTCCTCCAGCTACGGCTGTGACCACATCCCCAGGGCTGCAGGCTGAAGCATTCCTGCAGAGCAGAGGCGCAAGCCAGCACACACTGTAGGCAAAGGGTATTTGTACCTGCTGGATCAGAGCCATGCAGGCAGTGCACCAGCAGAGCAGGGCTCCTCCGAGGGTCAGAGGGGCACCATAACCGCAGGGCTTTCCTCTCTCCTTCCTCTGCCCAGTAGCAAGCACCACCTCACCAAAAACACACACACCCTCCCTGCACACAAACACACATATTAAAACCACAAAAGCTGGCATTTCGAGTCGCACTGCACCAGGGTGATGTGCAAGAACAGGGAAGGAGCAAAACTGTTGCTGACACATAACCTGTGAAGCGCAGACAACACTTTGTTCAGTCACTGGGGCCTGCTGCAAAATGACAGGATGATCAGTGGCAAATCCAAACTGACCAGGCCACGGCTTGTGTCTTTTCGTCTACACTTTCTTCCTCTTCATTCTTCCCCTCCCTCACTTAACCCACAATTCATGCAATAAAGTACAGCTTCTTCCAGTTGTGCTTAAATTTCTGCAGGAAAAAAAAAATTATAAGGGGCAAAAAATCATTGCAACAGGGTTGGGACAATGGAGACAAAAGTTCTTGCCTCTGACAAAATCATCAAGGAGAGAAATTTCATTCCAAGCATTGCTCAAGTTCAGAGGGCTCTGTACTAATTGTTTTTTTAACCCTGCTTTCTGGAGAGATGAGTGAAAGTCTGCAAGAAGAAGGCTTCTAATTTTTTTGCTTACAAAGACATTGTCAATATTTCCTTTGAAAAAATGACGTGAGGTGGAGATGGAGGGGGAGATCAGGATATGCACATTTGCATGTATTATTGGGGCATGCAATCATGGAAAATGAAGTTAGAAAATCCTGGGCAAGCCCCCAGCCTGGCAGCACCCAGGCAGGGGGGTTGCCTCCTCTCCTGGGAAGTCCTTTGAGGCCATGCCAAGTGTTCAGGCTCACCCAAGGAGTCATATTTAACTTGGGATATAAGGCAGGATTTTCCAGCAGCTGTACGTGGAGCCAACTCGGTTGCCAGACATAGCACACACAGTTCACCCGAGGCCTCACATTCTTCAAACTCACAAGAGCAAGGATCCCAGTGACTTTCAGGGGATGCAGAGGATGTGAGCCACAACATCTCCCTTTCTCAAGCATAAGGGAGCAATGAGAAACAGTTGTTTGGTGTTTCCCAGAACATTTGAGAGCTTGGGATTACACCTTTTTTTTATTTATCACAACTGTAAACTGCTTTTTTCCTTAACTCCTCTTCATTTCCCCTGTTCAAAACCCTGGCAGTGCAGCTCAGTGGTGTGTCTCACATACAATGCTTTAGATATGTAAAAGTCACTATAAATTTCGAACAAAGACATGAATTTTCCCAATGCTTCTGGTAAATACACGAGGGAAAAATTGTTATTTGAGCCAGAACTGGAATTCTGTCACCAAAGACAAACTTTTCAAATCAGTTTCGTTGTGCCACCTCACTACCTTGCTTAATCCAGTGAGCCCAGGACACAAAGCTGCTGTCACTAAATACATATGCACAGGAGGTTAGGTCTTATTTTCACATTGCCATAAAGCATGCAAACCCATGTTATACAACCCAGAAGCAGAAAACCCAGTTCTTTAGACCTTAGCATCGAGCACGGTAGTTTTTTCCTGTGGCCACAAAACTCACACAAATCTTAATGCACGCCTCACCCGAGATGATTTATCGCTTCCTCACACAGTAGCTGTGAGTATGTTATAACTGGCATCTGTTTTTTACAGCCTGAGTACTGTTCACTGTGTTTTCCCTCTGAGAGATTTTTAATTTTTTTCCCTTATCCATGATTGAGTAGAGGTGGGTAGTTGTACCTGTAGCAAGTTCAAGCAGATACTACACATATAAAGATGCTTATCATACTTACAGTTAATTAGATAGTTTCCTCTGAAACTGAGTCACCGGAGCTCCCCTGGAGTCACGGGCAAAGTGTCACTGACGGTGGGTGTTCAAAGCACAGCACACCGTCCTGCACAATCAGAAGCACTTGACTAAGTGTGGAGTTTACCAGTGTGCACTGCAGCAGTGTGGCAGTGGGAGTGTGGGCAGCCACAGAACCGGGTCTGCCCCGTGCCAGGAGGTCTGTGCCTCCTGCTGCCCGGGGAAGCCAAGGCATAGGAAGGAGGGAGCATCGTGCCCTCTAGGCTGGTTTGCTCTGGTCCCAGACCAAACCCTGGATTTCATGCATTTAAAGAAAGAAGCTACCGGTGTGGAAAAGCCTCAGAAGTCAGAGAATTGTGTGCCTTCTCTTCTCGGAACACAGTAGACTCAGCATGAATGGAATGTGCTCACCTGCTCCCAGGGTCCCCACTCGCCTGCTCGCTCCCACAGAAGAGAAGCAGGGTGGGGAGGAAACTGCACTCTTTCATGTTGTCTGTGCTGGGAAACGTAGCACAAGGCTAGATTTGCTTTAGGGCTGGGATTTTCCGTTCTGCACAGATTGCTTTGAACACTGGCTGCTCTCTCGCCGTGAGGACAGACACTGCTGTACAGCATGCCATCATAAGCATGCACAAATCCAGCTGGAGAACAGAACGATTTTCACTGCCAAAAACACACACATTGCAGCTTGCATTCCTCCTTTCTGACTTTTCGTGTCGTCCTCAGCCTGGAAAGAACAAAGGTAGCATGCAAGGAGCTTTGCAGATTGGACATCATGACTACCCACACAGGACCGGGCAAAGTGCACATAAGGATGCACTCTATCACATTATGTGACATCTATTAAGAGCAAAAGCCAGGGAAGACCACCCATTAAGTAATTCTCACTGCCTTGGCATCCACAACTGAGGGATATAGTGCTTATGGCCCTAGCCCTAACAAATGCTCAGCCCACGGCTGCAAACATTTGGAAGCATGAATAATGTGAAGCACTGAGACTCCCCTGAAAGGTCTGTGCACGGGTGTGCAACTATTTTTTACAGCTCTCCAGAGCCTGTAGCTAAAATGTAGGTGAATACCCTTTGGGCAATGCTTGACTGAATCAGCAAGACAAACAAGTGCATTGAGCCTCAGTCCAGCGGGTTGTGCCTCCCAGAAGACCAGCCTGGAGGTTGAGCAGATTGAGCCATCTGATATTCACCTGCTCCCCAAATGAGACAGCAAGAGACAGAGAAAACAAATGGGACCCCATCGCTGCTGAACTGATGTTATCTGCAGGCAGCTGTGCCTTTTGTGCAAGGAGCACACAGTGCCACAATTTGCTGATGAATTGCTGCTGTCTCTGCAGCGCACTGTGAAGAGCTGTCTGCCCTTAATCGCCAGGACTTGAGCTTTTTGAAGCAGTGATGCAGTAATGAGTCAGCCTAGTCCACAGGAAAATTAACTTCACATTAAACAAAGCCTTCCCTTACCTTTTTCACATAGTAGCATATGGAGGAAATATTGCATGGTGATTGCAGTTTTCACCTCAGGCTGCTTAAATCTGAAGCTGATATGTGTGGTGTATGAGCATCATTAGAGAGAAAAACGTAAAAGTTAAGGATTTAACACTACATTAAAGACACCAGAACGGAGGTTCTGTTGCAAATCGTCATACAGTGATGGTTAGCCCTGAGAACTGAAGCAAAGTAATCTAGGGACTTGGGACTCATATTTCAAAGAGTTAAGTAGCTGAACACACTTCAGAGACCAGACACAAAACCTAGCTGCACAATGTATCTTCCAGTCCCCAGCTCGAACACTCTCACCTTGACACTGTTCTTGTAAAACAAACACCAGTAGTAATTTTAAAGCTGTAATGAATTAGTTGCTGTTTTTCACTTCTCACCTTCTTTCCCGGCTGAACGCGGGCTGCTGGTACTGAGTGTGTAACATGATGCATAGAGATAGCACAGCGAGACCCCCCCCCCCATTCTTGTTTCAAAAATTAATTGTTTAGAAGATTTTGGCTTTGGGTTTGCCTTTCATGCCCCTTCACACCGTACAGTATGAGCAGTTTCACGTTGTGCAATATGGACTGTAGGCGAGCAACGAAAAGGCGCTGACTTATGAACTGGTGTCACCACTTACGCTTGTTTAGAAACAGTTGCATTACCACATTTTCCCATCCAAATGGCAAGAGAGAGACCTCATAAATGCCAGAGAGGTTTTTTTATTCTCCGTGTTATTCTCAGTAAATTCTTCTCTTAGGATGTTGTGTGGGGTTTGGGGGGGTTTTTTTGTTGTTGTTGTGACCAACGAAGCTGATGTGACTGGGACACAGGGCTCCAGACAGGAGTTCCTCATCAGATCAGAACAAAGCACTAAGCCAATTGCATTTTTTGCATTTACCACTAAATCAGATAATTTTTGAGACGCCATGCTCTCAGTCCCTACTTCTTTTTCCAGCTTATATCATTTATGCAGGTCTTCTTGCACTTCCTAATGCTTTGCAGAAGACTGGCCCCTGCTTTAACTTTAGAGAAGTTGCCTGTGTGTACTTCGAGTGGGCTAGCACACAAACACAGTGCAAACGCCAAGGACAGCACAGTACAGCCTCAGATCTTCCCGTTCTAGACAAGGCACTAGAACAACTAGCAAGCTCAGTATTTTCCCAGGTTAACGTCAGGAAGATTAACCTCGTAATTCTTGGGCTATTGAAACTTCTTTAACCATTTTCTTTGTTTGTTGGAAACTGTAGATTACGTCCCCCATGACAACAATCTGACATAGTTGTGCTTTTGTCAAACTGCCAAGGATTAATTTGACACCTGTGTTGTAAGCCCAAGAGTGATTCAAGTTTTACTACGCAGTGACTATGGCCCAGACTATCATCTTACACCTGTTGTACTTTGGATTATTTCCACTGCTGTCACTGGTGTCTCCCCAGCTGTAATTTTTTGGCTAAGGAGAAGCCCGTGCAATATAATTGTTAAAGGACTTCCTTGCATCTCTAGTTCAAACAAGATCAAAATGTATATCCTTGCACTAACAGTGTTTCCCTGTGCATCATTCTTTTACCCTTAGCACATTTCGTCTCTGCTCTGTGTTACATTTTTTCAGGAAAGATCCCATGTTGTTTTATCATCCAAACTTCTGTCCTTCTCTTCTGGGGAGATGAATATAATGATTAGGTAGAATATGGTTTCTCTGATATTTTAGCACCAATCCCATTTTTTAACTTTTGGAGAATTTAAAAGCTACTTAAAGGAAAAGAAAAAAAAGGGCAAGTGAAAACAAATGTATGTGGTTTTATTGGTTTGACCTATGTTGAATCTTTTCACAGGAAACTGGGAAAAAGTCTAAAATGCAACTTATAATACATGCTACAAATAAAACTAATGTTTTTATTTAATAATAATTAAAAAAGTAATCCCATTAAGCAAAAATATTTTTTTATCCAGATTGTCAACACGATTTACAAAATTCCTACACCAATACTTTCTACACATTCCAGGCAGGTCTGTAATTCTGTTCTACATGATGACTACAGAAATGTCTGCCTTGAAGGTGTCACACTATGTCACATCAATGACAATCCAGCATCTGCTGTTAAAAGAAGTGTTTTATATCAGTGTGATTCAACCAATTCAAACCAGTCTGTATCTCTCCCAGTATTCTCCTCTGGAAAAAAAAAAAAAAGGCATAGAATTAGGTTTGGGGAAGGGTGGTGTGTAAAGTAAGCCAGACTTTTCTCTGTGCATGGAAGAAAACAGAGCCCAGGAGCTGCCCCTGTCAGAAACCAGCCTGTGAACACAGGCACAAACTGGGATCCCACTTCATTTCTGCCACTCTTTTGTACACCAGGTGCCACAGATTTAAGTAAATTACCTCAGCTACCTGTGTGTCTAAAGGGCTATTGTCAGCCCACTGTCTTTTTTCTGTTTCTTTTGTCAATTTACAAAGTCACCTTTAGAGAACGAAACACTCACAAATTCCCTTCCATTTTTGTCCTTTTGCTGTTTGGTCCACATTCTTCAAATTCCCATCCCTAATATGCAGCATGATCTGCTTCAGCTACTTCCTTCTTTGACCATAAATGATCCATCATGAAGTCGACCACATAACATTTTGCTGCTGTATTCTGCAAGCCCCTGCTGACTCTGTTGCAGAAAGTTTTAGTGTCACTGCAGAGGTTGAACTTAAAAGATCTGACTAACAGTCCCCAGAAATTCAGCAAGCACATACTCACAGATTTCAAAGTGGCATTTAGGCACCACATTGCCCAAAAGCAGCATGAGAGGAGAGAAGGGTAATGATAAACCTCACTGCGTGGGTACTTGTCAATATTTAGTGATTACCTTTAGGGACCTTCCGGAAAAGGACAACACTAATATTTATTTGTAATTAATTAAAGCTAGTATATGACATAGCAAGTCTGTGCCTTGGCCTTGGGAAGATACAGGGGTCATGCTCCAAGAGGCCTTTCCTATGTGAACTCATCTCTACTCTCTGTGTGAGAGTTTGTTTTGTTGTTTGGTTGTTTGTTGTTTTTTTTTTTTTTCCCAAGGCAGAAATATTAGTGAAGACTAGCCCTTTCTGGCAGGGATTTTCACAAGCAGTATCTGGGGCAGGGATTGCAGGGGGAGGCAGATCACCGTCATACTCAGCACGGCTCTGCTGCCTCCTGATGTGAGTGGTCCTGTCATTTCTCGAGCAGGTGCAGCTCATCGTAATTTCAAAAAAACTGCCCCAACCGCACCAACAAACCGGATTCCAGCTCGAGGCCAGCAGCAGCCTGGCAGAATGCCACTGTGGATGCATACATACACATGGACGTAAGTGGATGCTTCCCTCTGTAACTTTTCTTGTGGAGCATAGCTCTTGCATAAACTTTTAATAGCAGGGCAGGGATTTACTTCCCCCTCTGGTCTGCAGCACACTTTTCTACTGTTCTGTGATGTACTTTGACTAATCATTTCTTAGTCCTCTAGGTGCAGGCCTTTAAAAACAGTAGGAGCTCTCAGTCCCCCTTTTCAATTGCAAACGATTCATTTTTGGTGAAGTGTGGCCTCCCTATTCTTCTTCCAGCCGTTGTGTTTGTGAAAGGACCGTCTCAAATTTCTTGTGCGGGAGCAGCTGTTGCCGGATCGAGGCAGCCTTTTCAGAGTCCTGCCGCAGCAGCTTTTCACTTCTCCTCCTCCCCCTCCTCCTCCTCCTCCTCCTCTCCTTCCTCCCTCCTTTTGTCTGCCCCAAAGCAAGAGCCCCTCTGACCCCCTCGCCTCCCTCCAGCCCCCCGCCTTTGTCGGCCGCTGCAGACAAGTTCCACCCTAAATCAAGCATTGTCTCCATCTCCAGAAGCCAGCACGTGCCCACATCCCCCTTAATCTTTTAATTTCCCCCCAGGAAAAGGCAGCTGTTAGCGATACACGCAATGCACAGCTGTCAGCTGGGGCCTGCCGCCTGCCCGCGCCGAACAATGAGGAAGGCAGGGCGAGGAGCAATATCTGCATAGATGTGTGCCTTTGGCAACAGTTGGCAGCACGTGCTCTGAAATGCGGCATTGTCGGGAAACCCACCCTGTGCCTTACCCCCCCACCACCACCACCACCCCACCCCGCCGCTGCTCCGCACACGTATGAGCTTGAACTTTGGCTGATTTCAGAACAAAACGCCCGGCTTCAAAGGGCAGGGCTCCCCGGATAGCTGCATTATACCTTCTGCCCCGAGACAATCCCCTGCAAAATTGCAGGGTATGAAAAGGGACAGGCCCCCAGTAGCCCGGCGCGTGGTTCGCCCATTCTCCCCTTTCACACACCAGTCGTTTGGAAGTTTTGTCCCGGAGAGAGAGCAGCACAAACAATCTGGAGTGGGAGAAAAGACCTATACATCATGATTTTACCTTTTTTTTTTTTTCTTTTTTCCCTGGGTGGTAAGAAGGGCCCGGCATTTCCAATTAAAGCAGGGACAGTATGCCTGGCTGGGCTGGTGGTCTCGCTGAGCTAAAGCACAAGGGGCAGTCACCCCACACCTAGAAGAAGAAAAAAGGTGGTTATTTAGGACCAGAAAGAGGCAAGGCATAACTGTATCTGCTAAACACCAGCACATTTGCATGCCGAATTTATACCTGCAACAGTGGCAAATATGCACACAAATCACAAACTGCACACTGCAGTCATTTGCCAGTGCAGCTGCCATAAGTGAGCTTGCAAACCTCGTAGCTGCAGACCCGAATCAGTCCTGTAAATGTGCTCCCCTCTTCCCGTACACTCTGATGCACATAAATTTGCAAAAATCATATTCCTGTGCCTCGCTCCAGCTCCTGACAAAGCACAGCGTTTCTCAGGGAAATTCATTTTACAAACTCATGTCTTGTGGAGACGATATTTAAAAACCTCCAACATCTGGAACTGTCTCGTTTCATTTCCCCATGTAGACTGCTTTAAAATATGCATGCATTTCTGTCACTAGCCTTCTGGCTAATCATTAAATGGGAACTTGATTGATTCCTACATGCAGTGGCTCCCAAAGGCTAAGCACTTAAAAAGTGAGAGTCTCATCTGTTGCTTTTGCAGAGGTCTCTCGCATAGTTTCCTCTCCAAGTAAAGGAACAAACAAGCCTCCCTCCCAAACCTTTCACCACCGTAACCTTTCTGCAGTCAAGCGGACAACTCTGGGTTTGCTTCACCACTCTCAGTCACTTTACGTGATAAGGAATAACTCCCGTGTTACTGGTGTGTATTCCCCAGCCTGCTCTGTGCACTTGTTCTTACTTGCTTTGCCTCACCTGGCCTGCAGTTTAAAGGACTTTAAAAGACACGCCAGGCTAAGCAGACCATATGGCATGTGGAGCACCTGACCCTGCGCTCAGCACCTGCTGAGCGCTCTGCGGGGGCATCAGGCTGCTTGATACAGCACTCCTGGCCAGAGGGCAAAGGCATATCCATGCATTTGCATGCTGGACGGAGGCCACGTGCCTGGGCTGTGAGCAGATCTGACACAGCAGCCTGTCAGTGCTTTCAAGATTAGCAAATCTGCAGAAAGCGGCGGATTTAACCAACAAAGGAGGTACCACACAGCAGGGACCTACACATATACAGGACACCTCAGGGATCCTGGTAGCCTTGTGGTGGTGAACCAGGGTCTCCAACAAACTCTGGTGCAGTCAGAGTTTTCCTAAAGTACTCAGTGAAACCACAAAGGGATATGTTTTTGCTGTCAGTTAGGCCAGCACAAAATGCCATCCTGATTTACCCCCATGTAGAGCCACCAAGGGCACAGGCAGGAAGCAGCATGCAGTCAAAAACAGATGCCTCAAAATCATAATAGTAGACACGAAGTAGAAAGCAAATGCATAAAACTTTCATGCTCATAAGGGTTTTGCAGGCATGTGCCTGAGGAGCAGCCTGCAAGATCTGACCTTTCATCCACTGCTGGTTCTGCTGCCCCATGTCTCACTCTCTCCATGTTCAAACTGGTCCATGAAGCCTGCACTTTTAGTGCAAAGTTCTGTGAGATGTATGGAGTAAGAATAGCATGCAGAAGTATTAGGAGATGCGATCGCTAGGAGATTTGCACAGCAAAATGTTATAGCAGCAGCAGCAGCAGCCTTTGTCAAAGCAGTCCAGCACAGGTAGGAGACTTCTTGCTGGCCCATGTGGGAGCTGTGGCCTCTAACACTGGGCAGCTGGACAAACACAAAAAAAATTGGGCAGCTAAGTGTATTTGTGTCTCTTACCCTGCTCAGGGAGGAAAATTTATCACTCATATGATCAGCAAGGTGTTGTTAGGTGCAGACAGGGTGGCAGGGCCACGGTGGTGCCCCCAGCAGTGACTGACAGGCTGCAGAGGAGCTCAGTTTTGCACCAAGGATGGAACTGGACCTCGTGCAGTTTCAGTGCTAGCTGCAATGCCATGGACATCAGAAGGGACACTTGAAGGGTTGCTCTTTCCCTGGGCTTCTCCAACACAGACTTTGGAACAGCCCAGTTTCAAAGATTTCCATTTTCTCATGTCCTGCATCTCAACAGTATGCCTTGATTAACCTTTCTGAAATAAATTTGGCCATAATCTTTCTGTCTTCGTGTTAGAATGATATCAAACAAAACACAGAGCTGTTCTTTTCTTTCATTTGTACCTCTCTCTCCTGTTACTGGAACAAAAATTCTCTGGCTGGGAGGAGGTTGTCAGGCTGGGACTGCCTTTATCTTCACCGCTAGAAGAATCCTATGATTGCTTAGATCTGAAGACACTCATGATCCTCTGAAAAGGATGTGCTTTTTCCTGCTATCTGTGCAAGCCTAGCACTCACAGCAGAGGAAAACTTCAGCCCCACATAACACACTGTTTCATTCGCAGCAGCCCTAAGGCTCCCTGTCAGCGGGTTCTCTTTGTGCCACAGAACAGACCCTGCCAGCATCCCTCCCTCCACGGCGCCGGGATACAGGTGGGCTCCCCTGCCCGGTGCGGGGAGCCCAGCCGGGAGGTCCTTCTCCTGCCTTGCTCCTCCGTATGGTAAATCTGTGCCGAATTGAGCTGGGAGTGCCCCAGGCCCCTAGTCTAGCCTGGAACTACCCCGGCCCCATCTGTCACCCTATCTGGGGCATCTTTGCCGCATGATTGGCATAGGGCTTGAAAAGGCAGCACAAGAAGGGCCATGTGGCAACCCTGCGGACGGGGAGGGGGCAGCGGGGGAGCGGGATGAAATATTGTGACAGGACACTTCAAGCCCTAGCTAATCACAGCTGCTGAGGGCTGAAGAGTGCTATACATCCCCTCGTATCAGGCAGTGCATTCCTGGCAACATTATTAATTCAGAGGAGTCCCTTTAATTTGAAGCAGAGATTAAGACTTTCCCCGGTTGGCCTCACTGCGGCTGTAAAGGCAACAGGCAGGGCTATTGTAAGGCCATTAGGAAAGAACAATAGGACGCTGAAAGGGGGATGCGGGTGAATAGGGGAGCGAGCTCTGGCTTGTGCCAGAGGCCGGCTCGCCTCATTAAGGGAACGGCAGATGGAGCGTGGCCGGGTTGCTGGGCAGAGTCGGGGCTGGCAGCTGGCGGCGGCTCCCCCGCACCGCAGCGCATCCCCACCGCACCCCGCCGCGGCCTGAAGACACAACAGGTGGATGGAGACTGCTGCCATCGCCAGCAAACTCCAAAATAAATTATTAAAAAAAAACAGGTTATGGGGGGGGGACTGACTTCCCTCTTTTCCTTACTGCCTCTTCCTCCCTACTGCATTTACTCCGGCATCCCCGAACTCTGTCGAGCAGACATCACAGCGGTGTGGAAAGCATGCTCCTTTTTTTCCTATTCTTGGTCGTGCCAGTGTATGCAGGCGTTGCATCCTTTTACAACGGGGATGAATGACAGGAGAAACACGGTGGCCGTGCAGGAGATGGTGTTTTGCATTCAGATCATCAGACACGGCTGGGCACCTAAATGATTCCTCTCACCCTCACTGGATTTTTAAAAGTGCCCGTCGCCTTTACTGGCCTCAGAGGAAATTCCCTATCTTAATCTAACCAAGGTTTTTCTTTTCCTTGATATGCCTGGACTCATACACACGTTGTACCTGAGAGGAGTGGCTAAGACACAGATGAAAGTGCAGCCTTGCAGTCTACCAGTTGCTGTGGCATGTGCCATCCCCCTGCAGCCACCTAAGAGCCCTCTCTCCAGCTGGGGAGCAGGAGGGCAGCGTGGACTAAAGTCCTGACTAAAATGAAGCCTTGGAAAACATCACAGAGGCAGCATTTTAATTTTTTTTTTTCCTTAACTTAATTGGTGAAAACGTCTTTTTCTGCTTCCAGTTTTGCCGTCGCTTCAACTCCCAGAGCTTGTGAAGTGATGGCTCTGGCAAGCAGGTCTCCTGGCTGGGGCAGTGACAGGAGAGGCACACACTCTTCTAACTCCCTAGATGTGGCACAGGGACAGCCGTATGGAGACACCACTCACCCCCTGACACTCTGAGGAAGGCCAACCAAAAGGCGGTGCTGAACTTCCCGACAAAAGTAATTTCTTGTTGATTTGTGGTTTGATTTCTCAAAGTTGTTTACAATGCTTTTATGCAGTTGTAAGTTTTTCCCTCTTTAGAGAAGAAACTCCCACGGCCTGAGCTAAGCCTGTGGCTGAGCAGCCTGGCAGGGTCCCAGGTGAGTGCAGGACACCCTGACCAGGAACTCTGCCTTTAACAGGCTGAGTTGTCTGTCCCCTTGTCTTCATGGTCCATGTTCCCCCTTCCAGTTCACGGTCGTGCATGCAATTGTTGATCAAACAGCAACTGCAATTTCTTCCATGGAAAAATAATTTTAGGAAACTACGGAGAGTATTTTTAGTTACAGAGGTGGAAACAAGGGAAAGGAGCCAGCACCCTGTAAGCAGGTCATTTTGTGCAGGCCATCATCAGGCACTCTGCAGACCACTCACTCTTCACAAAACGCTCTTTGAGGGTAGTGGGGTTATTAAAAGTGACAGCTACAATGCAGCAAGCACAAAAAGGCCACAATATTCAAAACAATACTCTTTAGACTTTCTTCAGTCATCTTTCCCTTCCCTGCACTGTAGTATACGCACCTTATTTTCTTTTATCTTACCTAAATTTTTTTATTCATGCCTTATTTAAAATTTAAAATTATCACACTAAATGGCCTGCCTTCAGTTTATTCAGGATGAAACTGTTTTCATAAAAAGAATGCGCTGGAAGTGATTATGGAAATTAATTTGCTTCCTTTTATTTTTTACCACTGCTGAGCTACTGTTTTAATTTTGGTTTCTTTTGAGTTCAGTGAGGACTGTTCCAATCCTCACAAGTAGCTGCATGTGTGCAGCTGGCAGTGAGCTGCTGGAGCATGGCACAGGGTGCTGAGAGGCAAAACCAGAGGGCAGGGTCTGGTGTCTGCTTACACTGGGTTTTGCCACTGAAGCCACCACAGCTGAACGAGGCTCACTGGCAGGGTAAGTCACAAGCACTGCCTGGAGTCTGAACTCAGACCCAGCCATGAAGCACGTGAGCCAGGTACATTTGTACAGATGCAGAGATGGTCAGCTCTAACCTTTCAATTGCAAATACAGCTATTCCACACCCATGGAAGCAGGCAATGGCAGGACTTAACGCTCAGGTATAAAGTTCTGAGGGCTGAGAGACCTGATCTGTACGAATTTGTTGACAGCCATGGCACCTCCTCCACGGAAAGACAAAAAAATCCTTTCTAGTTATCCATGCACAAGCAAATGATCGTACAACTCATCCTCAGGTATCAGAGTAATTTAAAAACTTGTGCAGACAGGCAGATTCCGTTCCAGGACCCAGATGCAGTGTGGGAAAGCAAAGCTTTCACATGTGCATCTGCACTTGCCCTGTGCCAAGGTCACTGGCATTCGCCCATCCTAGTGGTTTTGAAATGTGCTGCTTGCCATTTGAAAAGTCTGTCAGAAAACTGAGAGGAAGAACAGTAGGAGCTGCAAAAAGTCTTACTCTGCAACCAGCTGACACTCCAGACATGGGGACTACCATTTCCTGCATAAAGTTTGTGCAAGGAGGAATCTAGCTGTCAAAGGGAGTCAAACCTGCTGCAGAAAGGCCAGACAATTTAACAAGTGGAGAATCAGAAATGGTTGCAGTTTCTTCACAGGAGACTTTTTGACTGCATGCTGGCAGCAATCCACTTAGCTGGTTTCAAGCACATTTGAGATGAGACCCTGAAGGTCCTTCCCTCTTTCTGTTATGAAACCAGGATGTTTATTGCCTTGAGTAGTAACAAACCGCCACTACCAGGAGCTGTAAGCTGCTTAAACTGGCCGTTTAGTAACAGCCTTGTACTCACATTCCCCCATCTTATCATTTCATGTCAACATTAACTCCCTGAATAGTGAGACTGGAGGGCCTGAAGAGCAAACACTTGGATTGCCACTGGAAACACACGGAACATGGGGAATAGTGAAAAAATAACCATCCATCTCTGACCCTGTGTTCCCAGCACAGAGCTCTCTGTCTTCCACTGCGGGTGAGTTCGTGCCTCCAGTGACAGCAGCTCTGCTCTGTGACCCTGCAGCACACTCCCGAATGCCAGCAAACGCAAGAGGCAAGGCAAAGTCAACACACACACACACACCAGCTCTGTCAACACACAGCTTCTCTTCAAGGAAGAGAGGCACAGGACACAGGGTTATGCTGCTCTTTAGCTGGTGCATTTTAGCCCGCGAGCTCTGGCGGGAGTGCTTGCTGCCAGGGGTGCAGAGCTGTGACTGCACAGACATTACTGTGCATGGAGAGCAGAGGGCAAAAACGCTGAAGACACAGGAGGTGAGACACATCTCACGGCTCTGCAGCTTCTCTTTAGAAACGTGGAGTGAGGTCAAGGACCACGTGCAGACGTGTTTGTGTACAGATGCACACAGCACACCTCAAACACCCTGAGAAGTGCTCGTGTCACACCGCTGTTCACACAACCTGAAAAGCTTAAATCAAGCTTTTACAGTTTGCACAGACATTAAGTCCTACAGAGAGCTTGTAACCGAAGCAGCCGTAGTCCTGTGTGCCTCTTAAGTGTTCCTACAGGCAAATCCCTGTTTGCAGCCTCCATGTGTTCATGAAAATGATTTGCACTTGTAACTCTGGGACCAGTGACTGCAAACGAAGGCACACCTTTCACATGTGCCCTTGTTTATGGGACATGGTGTTTGTTTTTTTAAAATACAGCCCCAGGTCACTGGACTGAAGGAGATCACCCACTGCCAAGGGCTTTAAAATGTGTTTTGTCAAAAAAGGTTACCGTGACCCACTGTGGCCTCTAACTGATCCAATAAGATCAGCATAACTGTTCGTCCTGTAATGCTTTTCATGAGGCTGTTCAGAGGGAGTAATAAGGTCCACTTCATTACTACCTGTGGTAAACAGACTCTAAAGCCAGAAATACAATTTTAGTATACAAAACCCCATTTGACAGTGTTTACTATGCTCTTGTGTTTCAGCTCCTTTATGCGAGACAAAAGGAGATAAATTTTTTCTGAGCCTGGTTTCGAAATGTCAAGTTATGCTCCTATCATCTTCTTGGAGCAAAAGCCACAAGTACCCTCAATCCATTTCCAGGATGAGTAGACTACTCACTTTCGAGAAAAGAATGTTCTCTGAATCACAGTTTGCAGAAATAAAACCATTTTCTAAAGGATATCTCATGTTTGTCCAGGTACTTTGGAACTTGGACAAACATGAGAAGTGGGCCCACGAGAACCTCACAAAGCTCATCTAACAAACAAACATCAGAAACACACCGTGTTCCGAGTTAGGAGGGACCCACAAGGATCATCAAGTCCAGCTCTTAAGTGAATGGCCCACCAAGAGCAGCGTGGCCAGCAGGCCAAGAGAGGTGATTCTGCCCCTCTGCTCTGCCCTCGTGAGTGCTGTGTCCAGCTCTGGGATCCTCAACGCCAGGAAGTCATGGGCCTGACAGAGTGGATCCAGAGGAGAGCCTTGAAGATGATCAGAGAGACAGAGCGCCTCTCCTATTAAGACAGGCTGAGGGAGCTGGGGCTGTTCAGTCTGAAGAAAGAGAAGGCTCCAGGGAGACCTGAAGGGGCTTGAAAAAAGGAAGAGGAGGGACTTTTCATATGGTCAGATAGTGGCAGGACAAGGGACAATGGTTTAGGTTAAATGTTGGGAAGAAACTCTTTACTCAGAGGGTGGCAAAGCACCAGAACAAGTTGCCCAGAGACGTTCTGAATGCCCCATCCCTGGATGAAGCTCTGAGCAACCTGATCTAGTGTGTGGCATCCCTGTCCATGGCAGGGAGATTGGAACTAGAGGAACTTTATGGTCCCTTCCAACCCAGACCATTCTGGGTTGGTTCTGTGGTTCCAGACAATGGTTCTGTGCTTCTCCCTGCACTTTGTCTGCAGGTCTATCTGCATATCTAAAGATGTGTTTAGTCCTCGGTAAGTGAGAACAGAATTGCCCATAATGCTGGTGTAATTTGCATGTAACAGTACATTTTCAAACAGATTTCCACACATGGTTTTAAAAGAATCACTCCAGGCACGCTTGTGCCTCTTTACAACATGAACAAATACTCTCAGGTGATCTTTCAGTAATCTCACATCTGTAAATATGCATGTCTGTGCAGCCATAAAAATCAGCTTCTGCACCTGCA
This sequence comes from Empidonax traillii, assembly GCF_003031625.1. Lineage (NCBI taxonomy): Eukaryota > Metazoa > Chordata > Aves > Passeriformes > Tyrannidae > Empidonax > Empidonax traillii. Next base: position 357,934 of record NW_020955195.1, on the reverse strand, counting down.
CTCTAGTAACATCACAGTACAACTAATAAAGATTCCGTGCAAAACACGTCTTTTCAAGGTGACAAATTCATGCTGGTAAGGCCCTGAGAAGCTGATTGATCATCTATCTGGATTTGTTAGAGAACACTGGCTAAACTAAGTGTCAGGTTACAATTCTTATCTCTGTTTTTTTTCTCTTAGAGCATATTTGGTAAATTCAAGGTCTGTGTGAGTATACTCAAGCCTAAGAGATATTTGCCTGATCCAAGCTCCTCGAAAACAGTTCTGCTTTCTGTCCTGCAGCCGTTTTGTCTGCTTTCCCCAAGCTGGGGTGAGCCAGGACCGTGGATGCCTTCCTCCCACATGCACATACACCTGGTTTGATAAGCCTTGGGTGGATACAAGGGCCACATCCAAACGCTTGCATTTCAACACAGAGTTAGACAAACCTTCACAGTGGGCAAAGTGGCAACTTTTACAGTTAATGCTGCAGAGCTTCAAAGGGTATTACTGTAGCTACTGAGGGATTAACCTCCAAATTCACATCAACAAACAGCCCCCAAACATATGCTAATCCCAAAATTTACACAGTGGGTTCAGCACCGACTGCCCAATGCCAGGGTGCTAAACTCAGACTTCTTTAATGAAGAAAACAAATACTCAAAGAGAGTCCTTTGTATTCTGAACTCCAGCTCTTGAAATGCGTTTTGTACCTGGCAAGTCAGTACTGGAAACAATTACTGGGAAGTGGATGATGACGGCCCTGCAGTCCCAGCACCCGGAGTTGTGCACTGTCCGTGGCCAGTGCCTTCTGTAATTGCAGAGGGTTGTTTTGCAGCATGTTACAAAACAAGTGCCAGCTTCCTCGGGTGCCTGCAGAAAGGGAAACCAAGATTTGTTTTCTTCCTCTCATGATCATCAGCAGGCGTTGTTTTCTCAGGGATCTCGAGTAAAGGGACAAACAGCGGTGCAAATTGTGCAATTTTCACAGTATTACTCCTGTCGCTTCCCTCAGCTGCCCAAAACCTCTTATGCTCGAAAGAGAAAGCAACAGCACAGGACAGTTTGTACATAAACAGGGCTGTGCAGTGTCAGATGAGCAAAAGCCGAGCTGAACATCATAACTAGATGCTGTCCTAGTCATCAGTGAGTGTGGAGGTGGGAAGCTGTTTTCTCTCTGCAAGCATTGCTGCTGTTGGGGTTTTATTTACAAACACTTTGTACCAGCGAATAAGAAGCTGCTCTTTGGAAGAACTGTAAGTGTTCTCCAGCTATCAGGATACGGCCCTAACTTATTCCAACCCCCCCCTCCCACCCACCACCAGTACACACCCTCATCCCTTGGCCACAGCATTTTGCCTGGGGGGAGGTTTTTTTTGTTTTTTACACAGGGGGAGACTATTTAGGACTTCACCAGAGCACAGGAGTAGAAGGGAATGGTATAATAATTCCCTATATGCCAACAGGTGAAGTCAAATCCAAACCTTTCCCAGGTTAGTGGAGGCTAATAACTGTAAACATGATTTCTCAGGGCCCTTCACACATACTGAACGTACTCAACACGATTAAGTGATAAACAACAATGCTGGAGAGTTTGCATTTGGTCGGCTGTAGCAATAACATGATGTCCTGCCAGCAGCAGCACAGAATACAGTGCTGGGAGAGCAGGAAACTAGTGGGGAAAAAAATATGCAAGCCTTGCCCTTTATGCTTTGCTGATGGGGAAAAGTAAATAAAAGACCACAACCTTTCACAAAGGACTGACTCTGGGATCACTCTGAAGGGCTGGACCATGCACAAATCAGTAAAGCAAGAGGAGAAGGCTCAGCTGCTGGACAGAAAATAGCCCCTCAGCAAAATGGGCACTGGTGCTTTATCTCTTCAATACTACTCCTGCCACATGGATCTGATATCATAATCCCTTTCTTTCACATCTTAATCCCTTCCCCAGCTTCCAATCTATGCTAAAGGTATATTGGCCCAAAGGATGGGGAGCTGGATTTGGCCTGACGAGCCTGGTAGCTACATGAGCAGGCTCTGATTTCCCAGAAAGTTTAGCATCCTTCCCTCTGTAGAGTTGCTTCTGCTTTATACCAGTAAAAGCAAGAGTGAAACCATGACAAGCCAGTGCTGAGTCTGGGCTTTCTATTTTTAAACAACTGCTCTTGAGTGACTGTCCAGTTTGTGGCTAATTCCCTGCTCCCAGAGGTCAAGAGCAAGCAAAAAATGTCACTCCATCTCTTGCATGAGTCCTTGGGACTGTAGGACAAGGAGCGTGGAGAAGTAAGGGAGGTGGAGAGTGCATGGCAGGAGAAAGCAGCACCACTGGGCTCAGGTGTGCAAAGCACTTTCAGTCATCCTCCGGGCAGGCAGATGACACCTCAGGCAGCCTCACAAGGAACACGAGGATTTGGAGAGGGAGATGCCAACACTAGTTTCACACTTCCCTGCAGGCCAACAGCGCAATGCCTGAATCAGTACTTTTTTATGCTGTGGCAGGAGAAAAGGTTCTCCCTGGGGTCACACCAAAGCAGTGGTGCTGTTTCTCAGCACTGCTCTCAAGGCATTGGGAAATCTGTCCCGTGAACTTGCATAGTCATGCACTCACTGCATTTGAGTAAACATTGTTCTTTTCTCACTTGGATTAGCTCTGCTCACTGAAACCACATCCACTTTTTAGGTTGATTGCCTGTACTGTAAACTAAGAGTGAGAACTCTAAAATAAAACCTCAGAAGCTCTTCATTGAGTACCCTGCTAGTTATTTTCCTCTTCCCCATTCCTATATGAATAGATGATAATGTCGTTTGAGGAACTACTACAGAACTCTCACTTTTTGTTTCTGTCTTTCTTTTCTGGCCCTGGTCAGTTCATGGCATCTCGGCTGATATTTCCTGCCAGGTATGTTACTGCAGCATTCAGCTATCTCCCCCTCTCAAAATAGCCCTAACAGCCCTCCCTCCCTTTTCTGCTGGGTTCATGCTTCGCTCCAGCATCACTGGTGCAGCAGGTACTTCTCTCAGTGTGCTGTGAACCCTTTGAACACCCATGTGCTGTCACCCTCTCCCTGCTTCTGGTGTAGATGTGAGTGGTCCACTGAGGTTTGCTGGGGCAACAAGGGAGCACAAGAACAGCAGTGCTGCCTGGCAACCCCACAGCCAGATTCTCTGTGGCCATGCTCTGCCATTCACGCTCGTCTGCAGTGAGTTAGACATCAGTGAGTCAGACCCTGACCTCCTGGTGCAGCCCCAGGTTTGCAGCCCATAAGCAACCACGCAAGCTGAGGGAAGCCCAGCACTCAGGGGGTGGCAGCCAGGTGGGAACAGTCAGTGAGACTGTGGCACTAGAAGGGCCATAAAACGTGTGCTTTTCCATGTAAAGTAATGTCAATCTAATTTTGCTACACAGCAGGATTTTCACGACATATAAGAGGACACACATTTAAATGGCAAATGTTCTTGCACCTCTTCAGGTGGGTATGGCTAAGTTTATTTTCCTTGACACAGAGAGCAGGCAAACTGGCTTGCTTTTCTATCCCTCAAAAACATGCCTTAAGTGTACAAGGTGTAAGTTATAATGATCTATTCATCAGTAACAATCAAAAATGCCTTAAAAGAAAAACCCCGACAGCAAAAATCGGTACCTTTATCAGACTTACCAAAGAACAAGTTTTACACATAACAAACATTATTTTCTCCATAAATTATCAGGTAACAGCTGTGGAGACCACAGAAATGGTTATATGAGGGAAAAATCAGCCCTTGTCCCAAGCCTTGAGGAGAAGAACTTATTAACATTTTTTCCACGTATACCCATGGGGTTCTTATACAGACAAGAGGGGTGCAGCCCCTGTGTAGCTGGATATGTGGCAAAGACTGTGCTAGCAATCTCTGCACTGGATAATTTGTAAAGGCACATATCTGGGGTAACAGAAACTAGAGTAGGTGATGGGGTATACAGTGGTATTTTTCCCTTACACTAATTATGGACTTATACATAAAAGATTAAAAGATTTGCTCTTAAAAACAACTTAGTATGAGATGGAGGCTAACACAAATGAGACAGTAGTGTGTCTTGTTACCTACCCTGCAAATATTGTCACTCAGCCTACACCAGCAAACCATGCACTAAGGCTCCAGTGCCTTGGCATTCTCTTTGCTCCAGCGGTGTCTTATTTCCTGTGCAGTAACAGGGTTGAGAAAAATCACTACCTTCCAGAGTGGCTGCAAGATCCCCCTTCAAAGGGCCTTTGCCTTCTCCTCCAAGTGCTTTCACATGCTTTCACATTGCTGGAAGCTTGTGTGACATTGCCAGGGTCAGTTCATTAAAGGCACCAAATCAGTCGAGTTCGATGCTCCTCCTGTGACTGTGTAAGATAAACAGAAATCTGGAAGATGAAACCCAGGAAGTGGGCATCCTTTCCACATGCAAAACCGCTTCCCTCAAGTACACACAAACTTTTCAGCTTCTACATCTCCCACCAGGCATTTTGGCTTGCTGCGATATTTAGGGAGCATCAGCAGTTGCCCCAAAACACAGCAAAACAAGCTAAGGGCAGCATGGTCCTTGCAGTGCTACGGCATCTTTTCAGAGCTGACAAACTCCTGAAGGAATATGCTGTGAATTTCCAGTGATACCAGATACTAAAACAGTTGTGAGGTGCTTTCTTTGGAACTCATAACTGTTTCAGTTAGCCTTTGTCACCCTCCCGCTCAGATTACAAAAGTGCAAACGCAACAGGTATAAAGTCAGGAGGAAGGAACTGACGTAAAGCTAATGAATTTATCTGATAGTTTTGATCAAAGTCAGATACAAGGAAATTAATTAATGTCATTGTGCATTATCTGGCTGACCTGCGAGGATCTCATTGTGCTGGAGCTCGGTAAAATTTGAAATATCTTGATCAATGGTTAAAATGAACTGATGGTCCAGTCTTAGCCCCCAGCTGAATGCCCCAACACAGTCACCTATCTCTGAAATGAACAGAAAATGTCAGGCAGCTTGTGACAGGTGTTCAAGGAAGACCTGAGTTGCACTGAGGAGGTGTGTTTCCCTTCAGCTGACAGCTGAAGAAGGAGCTCAGAGCGGCTGAGATCAGACACGCTCCTTGGGTATATCAGTTGAGGGGTATCAAGCTGGAGGTTATCAAGCTCTGGTGACACACAGTGAGCCAAAGAGACCTTGCAGTGAGGCCAAAGTGCAAAATACGTAATAATGATCCAACTCCTATTTTGTCTACAAAGAGGCTAGAAAACATGAAGTGGGATGCTGATGTCAGAAAAGTGAAGCTGTTAACGCCAGTGTGTCGCAGAAGCTGGGCAGCAACTCCCAACAGCACCCACACCGCCCACTGAGCAAGAGAATTAACTCCCTCTTCTTTCCACCTTGTTTCTCAAGACCGTGCCATCAGACTACTTGGCTGAGAGGGACATTTGGGACGTTTTCGGAATCTGGGAACTTCTGAGGTGCGTATTAGCAAAACGCAGAGATTGTAAAGGTAATAATTTGTACTGGAAACCCCACTGCAGGTGACACCAGCTCTTCTTGGTAGGAAGTGGTGGCAGCATTACCCGAAACAACACTGCTAGCGTTACAAAAAAGATGAGCACAGTACGTACCTCCCTTCATGAAATACAGCATAGGACACACTTCTCACTTCAAAAACCATCACAGCAGTTTACAAAGAAAGGCTTTGACCTTTCAAGAAAGTCAACACACATTTAACCTCTGAGCAAGGGGATCCAGTGGGGTTTGTGACCATGCCTGATACAGACATGTACTGTGCTAAGACTGGGGTTTAAAGTCCTAATCCCGTGTGTGGAATCGTGCTGAGACCAGTGACACTCTTAATGTTCCCAGAGCTGAAGAGTTGAACAAAAAATATGCTTTTGCTGCATGTCAGCATGCTGTTTATGTTAGCTACATCACATGTAGCTGCTGATGGACCTTCTGCTGTGCTGATTGAGCTGGCTTAATGAAAATTTGGGTACCTGCACTTAACACATTTCTTGACTGTGCAGATTGACCTGCTCACCTGCACTTTCTGCCAGCAAGTGGCTCTAACAACATCAGTCTTTCATTACACTGCCTTTCTAAAACCTTTTAATAATCATTGGATACAACGCATAACCAGAAGTACACAGTGTATGGAGATTTGATTTTTAACCGGTACTATGTTGCGATCCTGAAACACAGTGTACCTTAGCAATTAAGGCTTTGAATGTGTAGCAAGCAGAGCACACATGTAGGAGCTTCATGCAAGAGAAACTGGGTTTGACAGAAGAGAGTGAGACAGCATGACGAAGAACAGCCCATAATAACACTGAATATTCACTGGGGGCATGAGAAATATAAGTGCTGCATTTGCGACTAATTCTAGACATTCGCTTATGTGGTCTCATTAGAAATTCCTCAAGTAGGAGGATATGTTTTGGATTAGAAATTGGTGGTTTTTTGCTTGACCTAGAAGAGACATTTCTTGGGTTATAGTTCCTGCAAGAAAACAAATTTCACATTGGGTCAGTCTTGAATTCCTCTGGCAGTTTGATAATCAAAGCAGAAGGTTAAATATTCAGACACAACCTTCTCCTAGAATACTACTGGTCTCCAACAGACAGAAATTAAGTGATAAAAATAACTGCTTTGAGAAAGTTTACTGAATGTCCACTTAGATACTGTTATATTCCCATGAACTACGTGATTCATTTCTTGCTTATGTTCCTGCTGAATATGTAGAATTGGGATGCTTGAGGTTCCCACAAGCACAAAGTCTCAAGTCCAGGATGCAAACAGTTACGCTGCTGCAAAATAAAAGTCTGAACAGCCATGTAAGTATCATATTGACTTATGAACTGCTTCACTCATCGTGCTTATTCTTCATACTGTAATGTAAATAAGGCCCATGGTGTCCAATCTTTTCTTCTCCTCCCTTCACCCCCGCCCCCCGCTCCTTTGCTGTATTTAGGTCTACCAAAACCTGACTTATAAAGATCACCTTCCCTTCTCTGGGCTGAGCTGCCCTTCTGCAAATGGACCAGTTTGTAGGTACTGATTTGCACATGGCTGGAGTTGTTTCCACTCCCTCCTATGCCCATGGACAAAACGCAGGAAAGGAAGCCTGGGCTGTTAACTTGCTCCTAGCTCCATTGGTAGGCCACAGTTTTGCCCCTGGTACTTGGTTTTTCACGCCACTAAAACAGATTCTGAAGGCTCCCATCCGCATTCCCTTCAGCAGTGTTTCAGCATGGTAAGGATACTGCTCTGGCAGACAGACTCTAAAGAGAAGAAACAGTGTGTATGTTGGTAAAGTCCTTGGTGGAAACCCAATTGGCCTAATCCTCAAGCTACTTTCATAGCACCATGCCATTCTTTGCAGAGAGCAAAGCTGTGTACCTTGCATGTGCTGGAAAGGGCAGTGCTGAGCATTCATGGGGGATGCTGAGAGGCTTTCTAAGCTACCTGGAGGACTGGGACAGCATGAGGAGCTGAAGGTAGAAAAAAGAAATACACAGATGGCTCTGAAGCCTGTCTGGCATCCCCTCTGCCGTGATAGTCTCACCCTGGTGCAGATGTGGCTCAGGGAATGGAGCAGAGGGCACTCAGGGCTTGCCCAACGCCAGCGGCTGCACAAGGACCTTGGGACCTTCTGCAAACAGGGCACTACGCCCATCACACCGAGCCCCGCCTTGCCTCGTTTTGTGTCCTCATTCGATACACTGAAATCTCTAGGCGTCAAGTGTATCTCTCTCGGAAATACCAGGTTGCGCTGTGGGTGGTGATGGATGCATTTTGAAACGAAAATCTTTGGAACTCAAGCTTTGGGAGGTGCTGCTTACAGCCAAGGTCGAGGAAATCGCGAAGCAAGATAAAACTGGTAAGAAGATACAGTCACGTTCACAAAAAGCGGATTTGTTGATCAGAAAGAAAAATTTGAGTCCTGACAATTCTAATACAAGCCCAAAATGGTTGAAAGCTTTTACAACACACCTCTGGCTCAAATGCCTTTTGGATACCGACGAGTGCTCACCTGTGTGTGTGCTTTACTTTTGATAAATTCAGCCATCGTCTCAGACACCCATTTGGATGGAAAGTTCCTCAGGAAAAGTAGCCAGGGATGAATTGACATCATCAAGGAGGAGAAACCGGCAGCTCCTCACAAACCTGGCTTCAGCTTACCATTTGTTTCAAGACTCCAACCTGATGACTGATCCCAGGAATGCTGAGGACACAGGGTCCAAATGGAGCCACCACCAACTCCCTGGCCAAGGGATGGAAAAAAAATAACCAAGCTACCACTCTGGGTTTGCTCTAATATGTGTTTATGCTCAGCTTTGGGGAAGGGAGTCAGCTAAGTAATTGCAGGCCTTGTTTGTGCTTTGTCCTATTCATGTGACTGCCCATGTCCAGCCCCTTTTATTCCTGAACCGCTCCGCTCTCACTGCGGTGCCTGCTGACAAGGTGCACTACTGCCTGTGCAAGAGGCTGCTGCTCCTTCTGCTGCTCCTGCTGCTCCTGCTCCTTCTCCTGCTGCTGCTGCTGCTCCTGCTGCTGCTCCTGCTGCTGCTCCTGCTGCTGCATGGAGAGGGGGCTTTGGCTGGGCTGGTTTTGGGGCAGCTCCCCTGGCCAGTGGAGGAGCTCTGTGCTCCCCATCAGCCTTCAAGCTCAGTCAGAGCAGTTAGCCCGAATGTGAAAATGTGTTCCTACTTGCCCTGCAGAAAATCCCAGCAGGAAGAAGGAGGGAGCCTGCTCCAGAGCAGGCTTTCCACATCACCTCTGACCCAAAGATGAGTCAGCAGTGACACAACAGCGAGACAGAAAAAGCCAGTTCAAAATTGCACCAGGAACTCTTCCTTTTTGCACCTCCCCTTCTCCATGCTTACCACTTGGAGAGGATCAGCTTCAAGACTGTGCACCACTTCAATGGCAATTAGACACTTTTTAAAAGTGTTTAAGCAGAATGCCTGTCACAAATCGGCTCCTACTGGTCACTTGAACAGAGCAAATCTCACTTTTAAGATGCAGTCCTTTATTATCTTATAAGCCTCCCAGCCTCAACAACTCAGTATTAGTGATATTCCTGCATAGGTTCAAGCTGTCTAGTAGGACTCAGAGAGCATGGACCAGAACTGCAAAGAAATCTGTTTTCTTGGTGCTTCTGCCAGCAGGGATTTTCTTGCCTGTCTGACAGCATGTAAGCACCATGACATCATACTTGTGTTACGTGTCATTCTCACTCTTAGGATCATAAGCAGGGACAGAAAAAAAAAAAAAAAAAAAAAAAAGACCCTAAACAGTGCTGCAGAACTGAAAATCAAAGCTGCAGAGTTTCCAGCATGCCATATTACTCTAGAAACCTGAAAGGCTTTTTGATAACAAGGAAATGGGGTCATATTTGGAAATGTGAGAGAGAGGGATCATAGGAGGATATACCCTGAGCTCGTGTAACAATCTGTAAATGAAACAGGAAATTAATCCCTGGACACACAGTAGCAGTGAGCAAAATTCAGTAACCTGTCACAGAGGAAAAACATTAAATCTGTAATTTTGCTGTGGTTTTCTTCCCCTCTACAGGCATGTCCTTCACTGAGATGGGCAGATTGCATTTTGCTCTCAGTAAAGCCTATTGCAAGTTTAGCAGTGTGCAGTGTTTGGTAAAGGGCTCACATGATCAAGACTTGGACTATAATTTACTCCCAGACTATTTGCATCAACTACTTACTATAGCAAACAGTCACCTTAAATGTGTCAGCTGTCTTTGTTCTGTGATTACATGACTGCTAATTTTGAAAGAAGATGAACATAGAGACGATACAGCACCTGACCAGGGAGCCACATGCTCAAGGAAAGCACTGCAAGAAACTTATCCACCCACTCAAGTCTGTGAGTTTAGTCACAAAAAAACCCCATATTCAAATCACTTTTTGTGATTTGTCTAAGTTATATCACGGCTGGGCTCTCCTTGCTGCTGAAAAAAGTGAATACCCTGAGCTCATTTGCTACCTATAAAAAAGTACAGATCAGTGCAGTTGAGTCTAGTGTTATAATGAGACAAATAAATACTGATATAATGGAATGGTATGGCTCAAGAAGCCAGTTTTCCCACAGAAGGCAACACACAGAGTATCTTTTTGAGCACATTTTGAGGGCTCCAGCTATAACATGTAGCACGAACACCACTGCACTCTCTGGGCCTGACAGCGCCCATGAAAATTTAGAACTGTTTGGGAGTGAGGCCTGCCTCTGCAGGAGGAGAGAGAAAGGTGGAGCAGGAGCTTTGCAAAAGTTCTGTGTCTGCATTTGCAGGGGCTCTGCCAAGTGAAGTGGGTCCAGTGTAGCCAGAAAAGCACTGGCAGGAGCCAGCATCAGGGGGACAGTGCTGAGGCTGGGAGGAGAAAGCACCGACCGAAACAGCGTGGCGTGAACGTGGGTTTCGCGCGAGGCCAAGATGTCTTTAATCAGGCAGGAGTGCTCGGGGCACTGAGGAGCTTTAATGGGTTTTTTGCACACGCAGAGCCACGCACGGACTGCAGCAGGAGACAAAGCGGTGTGGAATGCTCCCTGAACATCTGCAGACCAGGCGTTGCCAGCTCTTCACCACAGACACTCTCCAGCCACCCAGCTGGTGAGAGCAGGATAAGCCAGGAGAAGCGTATCCTTCATGGGTACACACCTGAAATAATTTTTCAAATGCCTGGCCAGCTATTTCTATTAGAAGGCTCTGATACCTGATCCTCAGTGACATCGAGGGCTGATTTGCGTTCCTCTGGCCTTAAATATGTCTTTACGAGCCAGTTGGGAACTAAGATAAAAGGGTAAATTAACTCATGGCATCCCCAGGAGATGGTAAAGGAGGATGTGATCCAACAAGGCTTTCCTCTTTGGTCCATTCTGAGTAGCAATCAGGCAGCTACTCAGATCAGAATCTCCTTTGGGTATCAAGGTCCAGAAAGAAGTATGGCTTGACAGCACCAGCAGAATAGTAAGGGTAATAGGTAATTTATTGGCAAAAAATGGGCTAATTTTGGTTTGAAAAGTTTACTTTACTGGGAAGCCACTCAGTTCACCCTCCTCCTCAAAATGGTCTCTAAAGTGAGACCAGGAACACTTTCTGTCCAGCTTTGAGTGTCTCCAGGGATGGGGATAGCAGCCCGTCCCGGTGTTCAGTGCCCACCAGGGAAAAAAACTGATCTTCTTTACAGCTTGTTCCAATTTTCCTTGATGAAATTTGTGGCAGTTTGCCTCTCATTCTCTCTCTCTCTCTCATTCCACCCTAAATGACAGCTTTGACATTTATGGCCATCAGGGGGTTGCCATGAGCTCTGGCTTGTTGAGGTGACCGAGCAGCAAAGACCCCTTCTCAGCAGTCCATCCCCAAACTCAGGGCATTCTCATCCCAGCATCCTGCACACTGCCAAGACTGAGACGAATGTCCTAAGCCCTGGGTGGTGAAAATGAGACACAGTGCACTTATCCTGTTGGCTTCATGTGTCCTTTCAGCATGCAGTTACTGTGGACCAGTCTGTCCTCCACAGGAAAAGGAGATGAGATTTTGCTGCAAAATAAAGTTGCTTTCCTCAGTTAGGAGAAATGCTTTATGGAGTCTTTTCCAAAGCAATGGGTGAGGGGGGACAGGTGTGTGTCCCAAGTCAACATTTTCAGATCCATTACTGGTCAGTTCACAACATTTTCGACTTTCATTGTGAGCCATTTTATTACATATGCATTTTTCACTAGTAAACAATTCCTAGAAAATATTTGTTGTCAGTTTTAGAAATTTACTTCATGATCCCTGAGGATTTTTGTAACACACAAAATTAAAATCTTCCTTAAAAACTTCTCCTTAGTAAAATGTAAATTAGTTGTCCTTTGGTCTTCTTTCCTTTGAGGCACAGCATCCCCAGAACTGAAGTGGTTTTTTGGTGGCTGATTTCCTCCAGCAGGGCACATTTAGGTTTTTAATTTCTCTTTTTTTCTTTTTTTTTTTTTAGCAATTAGTTTCTCTGTAGCAGTATTCTCATAATTTTACATATTTTTACAATGAAATTTTAAAGAAATATTGGAGATACTGTGGGCCTACAATACTTGCGAAAGATGTTCTGGATCTCAATTTGGTTTTCTTTCTAAAGTGAAGTGAACACACCAGCAAAATTAATTTTTTACTTCATCCAGTGGTGCCTTTTCCCTACACAAACTAGTTTAAAGACTTAATACGTCATGCACCTCACTGTGTCAAAAGACAGAACACAAAGAAGTTACTTTCCTCATTTCTCCTTCCCTAAGATGAAATAATTAACCAGGCCCATACTAAAAATAGCTGCAGACCCACCACACTTTTCTTTAAGGCAAAAGTTTTAATTCTTTTTCACGGAGTGTAGTTGTAGGAGGGTGTCAGGGTATCTGAAAGCTCCCTTTTGCTCTGCAATGCTGTCTCCAGTTTAGCTGGTGCAAGGCTTCAAAACCAGAGGTGAAAAAACTGCTACAGACTTTGACCTCCAGGCATCATTCACTGAGCAGCTGATTTTGTAAGAAAGCTCACTTTGCCTTCATTCACTTCAGTTCTCTTCAAAGACACCATAGAAAGATATAGCCAACCTTTCGCAGGAAAAAAAGATACAGCAATGTCCTTAGGAAAGCACAGTCGTGGAATGACATACTAAGACTTGCCAGGACGTTGTTCCCTCGCTGGGTCCTGTAAAACCTTTGGAGAAAAAAATGTCCTTTCTCCGTGGGTAAAATACCCCTCTGTACACAGCTAGCAAGTCACACAAGGGCCAGATTCTGGGCAGAGGCATAATAATAATAATAGTAGTAGTAGTAATAACAACAACAACAATAATTAATGATAAACCCTGCTGTCTTGGCTTAAAGGTTAATTTTGGGGTGGGAACTCCAATAAAATTAACTCCCTCCCCTTTTATTCCCCACCAATACAGAGAGACAAAATGCGAGCAGGTACAAGTGGAAAAATAGCAGTTTAATGACAAGGAAATGGCAGCAACCACAAAGACACAAAGGAAACAGCTCAAGAGGGGAATTCAGCAATCCACCTGGGGAACAAGGGGAAAAACATGCCAACCACCCCTCTCTGCATGACCAAACAGGAGAAACAGTGGAGAAACAGGGGCAAAAGCTGTCAGCTGTTGGGTCCTCAGCTTGGGGTTTCTGCATACTCAGAGTTCCCAACTTACTGTGCTCATCCTCAGTCCCCAGACTTCACAGTGCACGCAGCACATGGGACAGGCCTGCCCTACACTCTCCTCTTGTGAAGGGTGAACAGCCCCTAAGTTTACAGCTAAACAGCTTCCCAAACTCCGTGGTTGTTTTATCTTTCAATGGGTCGCGTCTCCTAAAGAGCTCACAGGCTCTCTGAAGAAAACCGTGAACTGAAAATCACATACACAGTGTAACCACACCTCAGTTTTATGTTTCTCCTCTATTTCGTTTTTAATTCTGGCTGCATTGCTGCCATGCCAGCAAAGCATGCCTTTGGCTTCTTCAGCCTGCATGACTGCTGGTGTGGGTGACTGTGCATAGCTGGAGCGGCAGCCCACGTGCTTGCAAGATAGATACACTCGTTGGCTAATCGTCCTGGCTGAGGAGAGGGAGAGAGGGCAGCAGCTGAGGTAACTGTGCAAGAATGCAGAGTACCCAGCACCGATGCCACGCTGAGTTTCAGTCCCCCATGCGTGCTCGAGAAACTGCAACAGCGCACAGTGCAAGCCTCACTAAAGTAGGAAAGATAGAGCATAAGTCTTGGAAGAGCAGTGCTCCTTTTCCTACAAAAAAGATGTGCGTGAATTCAGCTGTAGGATCAGAAACCCACTTCCCTACTTCCCCTTTCACACAGGGTGTAGAAAAAACCAGCAGGTGCCAGTAAAGGTGGGTTTTCTTGTGCTGCTGTGTTTTTTGAAGAGAGCTGCACACCATGCCTCCATAAAAGAATCTAATAATTCAGCATGAAGGCCTAGGTGCTGTTTCTAATTAAAGGGATATATCAAAAGTAAATACAGGAATATTGTCCAGGAGGAGCAGCTGAGTAAGGCTGAAGACAATTAAACCATAAGGTAACATACAGCAAGGTTTCTTTTCGTGCTACCCACCAAATGGAGATGTATCTTGGCTACGCTTTGCCCACATCTTCCAAAAGCTAGCACCATGCCCACGTCATCCAGCTAAGCACAGGTACTGCATGTTCCAGATCCTTCAGCAATAAGGGCTGCACTGGCAAGATGCTTATAGAGCAGTCTGGGAGTCACAACTCTCATTATCGTGCAAACAGCAACGAAAGTCAAGGGTGGTGCAAATCCAGAGGGACTCTGAAGTAGCCATGCAGCTTCCCAAGGGAGCCTATCACAAAGTGACAAAATTAGCTTTTATCACACTGAACTGGACAGAGTTACCACCACAGCAGTTTGGCACAACGTTTACAGTTTGCTACTGAAGTTAAGCGCAACATCACTCCTTTTCCAGCAGCAGCAGCACAATCTCTGTGAATTACACAAGGGGTAGCAGTTTGCAGAACTGCTTTCAGTGGCTGCTCTGTCTCTCTGACTTTTCACTCTGCAAAAATATCCCGCTGTATAAATACAGTCATGAACGCCATATTCAGAGGGGAGGTTCTGCTAATCTGTGCTGGATTTTCTGGTTCTCTAAGAGGGATGCAAAAATCAGTGGCTTCAAATGTCCAGACCTGTGTTGTTTATGCCTGAAAAATGATGGTCAAGCAATGAAATCTTCCTGGAGAAACAGCAAGAGTGTTTCTTTTGAGGGGAATTTGTGACAGTGGAAGACTGACATTCCTCACAGAAAGGGACAGCTTGGAGTTGACTCTAAGTTTCATCCACATCTCCCTTCAAGCTACATAGCTGTGACTAGTGTTTCTGTACATGCAAAACGATAGGGCTCAAAATAATGTTGTCTCTGTTGTATGATTTGGGTGGGAGGAAAAAACCCCTCAGGTTTACTCAGCTTTATTTGACACAGTTTTGTCAGCTGTTGGCTCCTGAGCCTGGGATTCTCAGAGGTTCCCTGCTCACTTACCCACATCAAGGCTCTATAAAATAATACTGTCAAACACCTGAAGAGGAAAGCATTTCTTGAAAACTAATAGAGATGGCATTTTTCTGCAGGTAACACCTAATTCTGTTTTCCTGCATCTTTGCTCAAGCCCACAAGTTGGGTGCAGAATTCAGGAAACAAGTATTTGCCTTTAAAGTCTCCCCTGCCCTCATTCCTATCACTAGCAGAGAACCTAATGCTTGTCTGGATACAGCCACATATATTGAGATCATTCACTAGGCAAAGGAGTTTCAGAGACAGCCTGATCACCCTGCCAAGGTGACTTTTAGGTAGTGTAAAGTTTGCATCCTTGGGGGTTCTTCAGCCTGTATAAGGTAGTGCAAGCTTCCAGCTGGCAAAATTAGATGACCCTGGAAAGCAGCTGGGCTGCCAAGTGGACCTCAAGGTCTGATATTTTGTATTTTTGTTAAATTTCCGAATTCCAGGAATTTACACCTTGTGTTCTTTGAACACACCCACATCCTCGTCATGGTATGCAGCTTTTGACAGGGAGCAGTCCCTGCCCCATCATACCAGAAATAATGTTCTTCTGACCCACACATGGAACTTCACTTTCCCTGTCCGTGAATGGTTGCTGGTTGTAGCTTTTTCTTTCATCAGAGGTGTTCCTCAAGTAAAGTCTTTGTGTCTTTCGTCCTGTGGCAGAAGCTTCAATAAAGTGTGCCTGCACTAATCAGATACCACTGAATTTTATAACTCATCTTTGGCATTAATTAGGTGGTTATAATTGCCTTTCTTTTTTTTTTTTGACCTCAGGGGCAGTAACAGGCATTAAATAATTATCAGTGCTACTATCAAGAGCATACATCGAACTGCAGTAATTTTTTCCTTAGTAAGCAGTATAGCCCTTCCTAAATTCTAAAGTATGATTTAACCAGAATAAAAGCCCTTCCTTCCAGACAAAATTAACAGTGAAGTCTTGCAACCCTCTCCTGGAAAAGGCACGATCGTTGGACCCTTGCAGTGGTATCTCATCTCTGCCTTTAAAAGCAAACAGAATATGCAGCTTTGCCTTCCACTTTACTGAGGAAGAGAGGATCTATGGAAGCATGCACTTCACCTGGGAACTCTTTTTTCTGTGTTTCTGGAGATACAGTCCTTCTTCAGGAACCTTTTGGATATAATTTTCACTTGCCTGTGCACTTCCTACGTTTCTGTTGCCATGTACCTGAATTTTACGCATTCAGCCTGTAAGCAAGGTATGTTCAAAATATATATTGTTATTTTATATAGCACTAGACACAGAAATTCCCAGGACTGCAGCTTTCTGAAGAATTTCATATGGGGGAAGGATCCCTCTGTGCTTGCCCTTTTCTGATACCCTTCTTTAGACATCCACTCTTGCCTACTGATAGAAAAAAAAATATATTAGGCAGGATGGACCTTTTCTTTGAATCTGTAGTTATGTATTTTGCAGAACTTTGTCCAAAAGTCAAGCTACACTGCTCAGTGTTCACATATGGGAGTGCTGTAACAGGTATTTATGAACCATCAGGTATTTCTACGCAGTCTGCAAGGAGGAAAACACTGATAACATCTAAATCAAACCACAAAAGCCAGCAGTGCCAAAGATGTGTTATACTGTCTAATCCACCCTGCCAGTGTCCAGTACACCATATGACTTTTACAGGGATTTTTCTGGTTTACCTCTAATACTTGTTGTAATGCAGCACAGCAGAGTCCAGCATTGGTGCATGTAATTGGTATATTTTGAAAAGAATAAATATGAAGAATTGTTAAAAATAAAAATACACCCCAAACAACTGTAAGTAGTTAGGAGGACAATGAACCTTTTAGGAACAGGTCACATTTCAGAATTAACATTATCATTTTTTCCCTTATTTTAATGGAGTTTTTTTATAATAGTTTGTACACCAATAAAGGCATCAAAGTAGGGCATTAGATGTTAAAACATATATTCTTAAATATTACCTGTGTTTTCTAACTATGTAGAGTCAGCCTTTGCCACTTGGAAGCTAAAAGTCAGTAAAGAGTGTAAAAAGGAGAAGGGCTGGCATTAGGGCACTTCTAGCAGGGATGATTATTACAGGCAATTAGACTACATAATTGCCCCAGGAGAGGAAATCATCTGCTGCTAAGAAACAAAGAAACCCCAGTTTCTAGTAGCAGCCCCTACCAGCTGATGTGCTGCTGCTCTGAAAGGCTTTATATAAGCATATTTGGTAACCCCAGTTGTGGATTATATTCAGTTTTTGTTTCAATAAACAATATGCCACTGGCAGATTAGAACATTACTGTGAAAGCTGAGTCAGGTGGCTGCTTTCTCCTGCACTTATCATAAAAGGAAACTCTGTCTCTGGCTTGTGGAAGGAACTGCAGCTTCTGAAGTTTTCCACTAGTCTTCTGATCCTCTCCATAGCTTCAGAGAGTCATGGAGAACATGGCATGGTTTTAGCAGATAAGCAGTTGGCTCAGTGTAGGTAAATCAGCTGGGAAATGGGGAGTTTTGAAGGGCATGGAGGGAGCCCTTTCTCCTCCTCTGGGTTCAGCCTCTCGGGATCCCTGGGGCTGAAACATCCCTGCAGCCACTACACCTCTGGCGTCCCAGAGAGTGACAGACAGTGACACATTTGATACCTTGTCCTGTTTCAACTTCAGTCCCTGTCAAAGAGGCGCTGCCGAAACCTGAAAAGGGCAACCAGACCTTGCAGGCGGGCCCTGGAAAAGCCTGGATTGGCCTGCTCCTGCCCAGGGAAGCTGCACAGATACCTCTGAAGCTGTGGGCTCTGCAGAGGCAGCAATACAGGATGTGAGCCTGAGGGGGAGAAATGCAGGTTTGGGAGGTGAGGAACCAGTTCTTGCAAAATGTCCCCAGCCAGCCGAGGCTTGCGCGGTAACGTCAGCGCTCCGGGGAGCAGAGCGTGCTCCAGCATCTTCTGCACGGGGTCCTCCTGGGTCTGGCCTGCATGGGTTTATTATCATAATTAGCACTGCAATTTGCTTCAAATGACACACTGCAGTAAGTTGATAGTAATGCAGGGGAAGGAACAGCAAGACCAGTCAAATGTTTACCTTGTAAACAGAGCATCGTATTATGCTTCAGGTCCATGCGGGTGATCACATGTAACTTGCGTGATGCAGCAGGGCTGTTACAATACGCCACAAGCTCTGGAGCCTGGTTCCACCTCGATGCGTATCTTCATGGCTGACTGTGCATGCTGCCAGATTCTGTTTCTGCAGCTGAATCGTGCAGAAATCCTTTCTCCAGAGATGATTTTCTGGAGTCCGTGATGAGTTGTGAGCACACGCAGCAGGCTTTGCACCAGCCAGGACACGGAGTTGCTCTAATCTATCCGGACAACAACTTTTGCAGATCTTATTTTCAAGACCTCTGGCCCTGTGGCCAGCTGGTTCAAAGACTCATTGTGGAGCTCCATATAAGGTGTTTAGTGCTGCAGTCATAGTCTCAGGACATGTCCTTGTGCCACCAAACCAAACTCCAGTGACCATTCCCACTCCTGATGCCCTCCACTCAGCCATGTATCTCCAGCTGTGCCTCTCCACAAGCGAGCCTCCAATGCTTCCACATTCTTGCTAGGTAGAGCACCACTAATCTCCCCTTGCAAACGAGGCAGAGAGCAGCCTGCATTTCTTAATGGTTAGATATGGAATAATTAGGGTGCCAAAACTGTATTACACCATTGCCTTGAAAAGCACCGTGCTGAGTTGCTTTTGCCCGCTTTGTAAGCCGTGCTTGCACAACTCCTTCCCTTCTCGCTGGAATAAATTCAGTGCTACCTCATCAGCTCCTGCACCACAGGGTGGCCAAATCATGGGCCCTTGATACCAGTGAACTAACAGCTGTTGAGAAGCACAGCACGAGACAAGTAGTTATTTGAAAATGCAGTCCAGCAGTCTGGGTAGAGGAGGTTCAAGAGCTGAGAAACCCTTCACACCGTTTTCCAAGTGTTGCTGTTGTTTTAGCACTAAGTGACTGGACCCCTGGGAAGTGTACAACACAGGAAGGCCTTCGTAGCACAGTATCAAGTTTGTTTTTTGGGTTTTTTTTTGTTTGTTTGTTTGTTTTTTTATTCTGTTGAAACAGCCAAGCTTGCAGAAAGTGTCAAGCCAGGGAATTCCATTCTGCAGCTGCGTTCCAGTGGTCAATTTCCTTCTGACAAAAGATGGAGCAGCACACAGGGAGACAAAATGCAAGCCTATTTATGCATTGTCACACTTGAATCATTCTGCATCTCCTCCTTGTGTGTACATGAAAGAATGCTCATGGGTGAGAATCTATTTTGCGTGCACACTATGAAGATAAGTGTACTATGTTTAGTTAAATGCAGTGTTTCTCTTCTGGAATTATGTCTGAATTATTTTACAGGTACAACTACCATGATTCACTGCTAGTGTTATTTGTCTATTTATTTAATTTAGCCACCCATCTCCTCTAGTGCTTCTCAGGATTTTGCTCTAAATAAGGAATTATTGCCTATTGCACATATCTTAAAGTGAAGAAAAATATTATAAAATCCAAGATGTACCTTAGCAACATCTTTCCCAATTAAACAATATTTTCACATGTGTTATAGGCCATGGCGAATAGCCTGAAAGCTGTTTTAGATGTTATAAAAGCAAAAAAAGCAGCACAAAAAAAATTTTTATTTAAATCAAGGAACTGGAAAATATCTCTTTCCAGAGAGACACACAGTCTACCTCTGCTGTAAATTAGACTAGCCAGATGGTTAGAGAGACCTGGAACAATTTCTGTGGTCACATTTAATAGGCAGAAAGCTTCCTTCTATTGCCCACAACCCGGAAATACAATCAAAAGCACCTGTTTTTTAAATTTGTACATTTCAGTCCAGCTTTGTAAGGCAGTGACTTACGGAAGGCTGAGCCTGGCATCCGTGGGGGTGAGTGGTTCCCACCCCAGACAGGACAGGCTGTGTCTGTCCCTCTGCAGGAGGGGTTCCATCCAAACAACACAGCCACGAGTGCTTGTTGTTGTTTTGTTCTTCACCAGTTTTGCTTGAAGGATTTTATAGCACCACAGGCACCGAGCAGAACGTGAGACAGAGAGCATGTGTTCTAGCTAAAAGCACAGCTGATTCTTTGGAAAAAGTGAAGTGCTTTACCATCCTCCCGTTTTTGACCACATCTGGCTCAGCTTGCGTTTCGTTCCTCGTGTTGCATAAACGTGCCTTCGACGGCACAGAACCACCTACAGTGGCTTCGTGCATTTCTTTATTTGGGGTGGCATGACTGTGGGGTGGGATCACCACGGCTCATGAGGCCACCTGCTCCTCAGGCACAAAGGCAAGGGGCCAGGCAAAGCTGTCCCAGCGCTGCCAGTTGGACAGTGCCGGCCCATTACAAAAAAATAACCTTTGGCAACACTTCTAGAAATAGTTCCATTCATCGTTCTTGCCTCAGAAACAATGAAATTCGGCAAGCTGCTGCCAAAGCAGATTTTTTAACCCCGTTAATTCAAAAGCATGCATTCGTTTAAAGCAAATTGGTATGTGTATTACTCTGAAATCTCTCCTTTCTTGAAAAGTAGGCCAAAGTGCTTCTCTTCTTTGATTGCCAAGACTTGCTTATTTACTCTTAATCAGCAAATAATTGTCTGTATGTACCTCAAGTGTGGTCTCGTGAACTGAATGCCCAATAGCAGCTGGAAAGCATCGGCGAGTTCCCCTAGGGTATGTCTTCTGGCTTGGTTTTTTCCAACAGAAATCCTGTTTGCATGCTCCGAGTCTGCTCTGCCACATGAACCAAAGCAGGTTAGCAGGAGAGGACCCACAGATTCGCTCCAGCCACTCGACCAGTCCAAGACAATTAATGCAGCTGCGCCAAAGAGTAACACATCTTTAATCATAGGAGAAAAGCTTGAAGTCTGGTGAGTAAGTTTATGGCTACGCAGCTAAATAAGTTGACTGGCTGGAGAGTTTTTAAGTCTGGGCTCCCAGCTGAGCATATCGATATCTGAATGTATTTAGCAGGCATCTTGCTTCTGAAATAAAAAATTTGAAACATTGGGCCTTGTTTAAGAAATTACTAAGCACCTCTGCTTTGTGGTGGCTCCAGTAGGATGTGAAAGGTAAATTGCCAGAGCCAGGTACCCCCAAACACGGAGTAGAAAGCAAAACCTAAATTCACCATTCAGGCAATTCTCAGCTTCGTGGCGTGGTGGGACATAAAAATTCCTTCTGATATTGAAATTCATGTTGTGCATCCTTTGCTAAATTCTGTCACTATTCTGCAACAGGTTACAGCACCTGGGACTTTCTACCACGAGTTAAACAGACTTTCTTTAAAAAAACAAACAAACAAAACCAAACCTCAGTTGTAGCACAGAGGAAATATAAAAACAGTAAGTAAACCTTGTGTTATATCTCTATAGTTATCTCTACAATCGGGGGGGAAGGAAAAACCAGCTGCAAAAACTAGTTTTGAATCAGCAGTCTGCACTCACACTAGCACTGCAAAGTCATGATTTCAATGTAAAATTGGCTCTACAGAGAGGATTGGACACACAAATAAAATAATTTTGTGTTATTTCCAGGAAGAGAAGGAAAATAAGCATGCAGAATAATCGTACACCAATGTAGTGGAAGACTGGAGGAGATATAAACACTATAACTGTGATGTTTGGGATCTGATTATACTTTTAAAGATACCAATACATTCAAATTAATATTTCACATACAATCCAATAGTCTGAATGTTGTGTATAAGGATATTTTACTGCAGAACAATGCAGAATAATAGGAGGATTTACTCATTCAGTATGATTACACAGAAAGTACTAACTCAGCTTTTTCCAACATCCTATTGTTGCATGTTACAAACTTTACCAAGTGAGTAAGTCACACCTGACATAACGAAAGGGATAAGGAACGAGCAGAGATGAAAAGTTTTCACAAAACCACGAAGAAAGGATGGCTGTGGTGAGGTGCATGTACTGTCCGTGCAGCTCCATCCCCCTGCCAGCCTTAGATTCTGCCACTGCCCTGTGGGCTGAATCCTCATGAGCACAGCTGTCCACAACGTGTGTCCCTGTCATGGTTTTGTGTTTATAACACGCAGCATACACACAGATCTTATGCTAACAGAATTTAGTGCAGCAGTTTGCCCACCTCTTTGTAACACAGCCTTTATTATCTTCCTTTTTGTATTCCCTACTCAACAGAAAAGCGAAATCTTCGCTTACAGCAACTGTGTGTTGGTATTTATACTTATTTCCGGGTAAGATAGTAAGGAAGGTAATACAGCACATACTAAAACAATCGGGCTTCTGAAGAGATCACCATCTACAACCACAAAAAGAGAAAAGTGAAGTGATGCACAGAAGCGTAACAGGAAGAAAAGAGAATTAAGAGAAGGAAACCACATACAAGGGGAAATTCCTGTCAGTCAGTAGTACCATTAGATGGTGAAATAGATATGCAGGCAGAGAAACACAAACCCGTTGCTCGAAAAATACGAAATGAAACCACTTCATGGATCAGTTCATGAAAAAATATGCTCAGAAGTATGGTCAGCACAACATGAATGTCTGTGATTACAATATTTGAATACGCAGTTTTTTATCACCTAGTGGCACACAAGTTAAAGGTTTGATGGGCAGCAGAGCCAGAAGTGCCACTGCTCTATGACTCCTCTCCGTGTCCTTCTGCACCTTCTGCCATGTCCTTCAGCTGGGTCACGTCCTGGAGAACCACCTTTAACATCAGCAGCTATTAACCTCAGTCTTCTCCCCAGAGCCCCCTAACACAGCCCATCAGGCCACAAACCAAGCCAGCCCTTGAAGACCATGCAGCACAGCTGGGATGTGGACACCTCGGCAGAGCTCCCAGCAGTCCTGGAAACCCGGAATGCCTCTCTCCTGGGTGCTTCTGTTTCCTGGGAAGGTAAAGCACTCAGGGGCACATTGCTTACTGGCACAAGAGTTTGGTGTCCCCAACCTCCAGATCCCCCCAGGTACTTGCAAAACACCCTGGACATCTGGTGAGCCAACCATCTCTCAAGCAACTGTCCCCAGTACAGTCAGTAACACTCAAGTCTACTGTCCACCTCTGACAACTGTACAGTTGCTCCTTGCACAGTTATACATCTGGGCACATAAAGATGCAGATACCAGCTGCTGAATTTTTGCTACATTAAGTAGAGGTGATCATTACAGATGCTGGCAGCAGCATGCAACTGGGAAGTTACAGCTGTCTTTGGCTGCAAGTCCGTATTGGTAACATTTGCAGAGTAATTTAGTTTAGTGCTATTTGAATTACAGTGTGTTTGCACAGATCTGGAAGGGATTTCAGGGGAATTGTACCTGCCACTAAAATAAGAAATCACGCACCTCTCATGGGGCACAGCTTACAGCTTCAACAGGCTGATGGTAAGGTGAAGATCACCCTCCTCTCTTCTAAGAGACTGGAGAACACATTCCCACAAGGGTGTTTTGGTGTTGCCTCGCTAATTTCATTGTTTGCTGCATAGTATATTTCTTCCACAAAACCCGGGAAGTTAAACCTCTACCAGCTACCACTATCTATGCCTACTGTCTCAGCAAACAGATCAGCTGTGCATACTCTCTGCTATAATGGTCTGTGTAATTGTATACATGCTTGAGAGCTTCCTTTGGTCTTCTCAGGCTTTTGTTTAAACCACTCAAAGCTGTAAAGTATTGCTTACAATTCACAGGAAAGTTGATTTTGGGACAGTACACGTTAATCTGTTCTTGGCCCTAAGTACTGATTAGGCCCCAGGCAAAGAACAGAAATATGTTTCTTGGCTGCAAAATGAAGAAACCTGCATTTACTAAGAGAAGAACATAAAAATGTGCAATAAAGCACCCAGACTCGATATTTTCTGTGTATCAAGGCAAGTGCCTTAAAGGCAGTTTCTGTTATCACAGCTGCCAGAGCTGCTCATTCTCTTGCTTCTCTGTGTGACTTCCCTAAAACCACAACTGCTCAAGACATCCCATGTTGAAGTAACCACTTCTCAGCAAATGCTACTGTCAATCACTGCAAGCCAGCCTAGAGGAAATGTAATTGTGATAATGTGAGTATTTTTTGTGACTATGAAGGAAGTGAGTAGTTTAGGTTTCTTGCTCTCTGGAGAAGAGGTCTTTACTATGTCATTTTAACATCAAGTCCTGGAGCACTCGTACAGTTCGTGCACAAAAGTGGAGTGATATTTTTCCCTTTTAACACAGGGCCAAATCAGCCTGCCCATATTAACTTTCCATGACAGGATCTCTAAAAAAGGCCACTCGGTCCTTAAATTGTTTTGGACTTAATTTGGTGTTGTCATGCAATTAGGTTTTGCAAAATTGGCTTCTGGAGTGACAGCTTCTATTGTTACAGCATATGGCAATCAGGGAGCAGCTTGTGGCAGATGTGATGTTTATTCACCATTTGCTAGTTTTAGATTTAATGATGTCATTCCAATCAAAGCAAATGTTAGATGTGTTTGACATCTAAGGAGTTTCGCAGCCCCCCCATCACGTTTAAGCTGCTTCTGTCAAGTGGAAACACGTCAGCTCTAAATGCATCTAAGTCATATTTAAGAACTAATGATGCAATTTACTGGAGGTCTGTATTCCAAAAAATCCATGTTTCCAACATGCATTGTGTTCCTCCAGCAGACTACAAAGACCACCTATTACAATAAGTGAGCTCATTAAGCATGCAACTCCTCAGTCTTGCAAGCTGTTGCGATAAGCAGCTGTTGCAAGAGGGTAAAAGGTTGAATTATCAACTTGGGACAGCACAGCACTTCATTCAGCCAGCCCAGGAAAGTGTTTGAGCAATAGCTCCATTAGTGTGGAATATACCTCTGACTACTGCACACAAGCAAAGCATCAGTGGTATTTCAGTGACATGCTTCCCCACCCAGCAAGCAAGACACTCCCAGAAATTAATTGTCAAAAATTTATTATGAAAGCTTCAATAGCAGCAAATATTTCAATAAAAGTTATTGCATTATTAAACCAGTTCTGCAGAGTGACCCAAGAGGCCTGTTGAAGTCTGTCTGCTTTGGAATCTCTGCATTTGTCTCAGTAACCAATCCCCAGCACTCCACCAAATATTGACACTTTCACTGGTGTGTTTCGCAGACAGCACCAACAGTTCCTAGTTCCAGAACTCTATCCAGTCCTTCTGGAAAGTTTTGGCCCACTTCCCCCGACTTTCTCTCTCCCTTCTGAAACAGCTCCACGTGGCTGACAAACTTGCAATACTTCTTTCAGTTCCATGGTATGTCAGTCTCTCCATGGTTGCAGCCTACTGAGGCTCACTGGTGAGGTGAGCCGTTCTCCTCTTCCTCCTCTGTAAGAGCCCACTGCATTCCAGTCTGAGGGTTCTTAATCCAGTCTCTTGACCAGGCTAATCCATGGAATCAGCAGCTTGTTGTGCAGTTTGGTGAACCCACACCACGTTGAGAATGCAACAAAGGTTTCAGCCTCCCCAGTACACCACGTCACGATCACTCGGGCAGGGTGATAGTTGGCACCCAGTCATTGACATTTCGGCTCTCTTCACAAAACAAGTTCAGCTTTTCAAGAGCTGGGTCCTTCCAGCCTTCTTCATTCGGGTTCTGCCAGAAAGAAAAAAAAGTTGCACACCATGAGTGCTGCCCGCTAGCTGAGGTCAGCATAATATTTACAGAAGCATTAGCTTAGGACGCCAGGCACTCCCAGACAGTTTCTGTCCCGACACAGACAAGGCAGGAAGCGGAGATGTTGCCCTTGTGGGCAAGGGAGGAAACCCACAGTTACGAGAAGTGCTGCCTCCTCCTCCTACTACTACAACTCAGCTGACTTTCTGTGTGCCAAGCGCCCTTTCCGCCTCCCGGGGACACCCACCGTGATGAGGATGCAGTGCAGGTCCCGCGGCTCCCCGGACTCCTCGCTGGGCCCCACGATGGCCGCCAGCTTGGCCACGTCGTTCACCCGCACGATGTCGATGTCGTTCTCGCAGCAGAAGGCTTGGATCAGGGTGAAGTGGATCTGCAGAGCGATGTCCCCCTCGTCCTCCTGGTCCGCGGCCAGCACGCAGAACGCGACGTTGTCGGGGTCGCTATAAAAGAAGGAAGCGGCGCCTTGAGCCCCGCGGCCGGCGCCGGCCTCCCCCGCCGCCCCGCCGGGCGCACTGAGCGCATTCCCCCGGTCCCGCCGCCCTACTTACACATTCATCAGCTTGGCCGACTCGTAGACGCCGGCGGTGAGGCAGCCTCGGCGCTGTGCCGACACCAGCAGGTCGTGGAGGGCCGTGCCGGCTCCCTGCATCCTGCGGGCCGGGAGAAGGCACAGGGTCAGCACCGCCACCACCGCCGCCGCGACACCGCCCGCTGCGCGCTGCCCCCGCCCGGCCCCCGCCGCGGCCCACCAACACCCGCACGTACCAGTCGTGGCCCACGGGCGCAGGCTGCTGTCCGTGGATCTCCTCCAGAGTCATGGCAGCGAGTCCCCACAGCGCGGTGGTTCCGTCAGCGGCTCGATCGGCGGCTCGATCGGCGACTCCTTGAGCTAAAACCCCCTGAGCGCTCTGAGGGAAGAACCGCGCGGCCCGCGCTACTTATAGCCCGCGAGGCAGCCTCGCGGACTCCCATTGGCCGGCGGGGGAGAAAGGGGCGGCTTTATTATGCTAATCGGCGCGCGCCGGAGAGGA
>NW_020955195.1:319052-329638 GCF_003031625.1 Empidonax traillii | reverse complement strand
TTTTTTTTTTTTTTTTTTTTTTTTTTTTTTTTTTTTTTGCAATTGAGCTTTATTAAAAATAGCTCTAATTTGCACAGTGTATCCTTCATAATAAATTCAGCACAGAACAAGTCTGATTGCTGAACTCAGATCTGAACCTGTTTGTCAGCAACCCAAGCAATGGTAAAACAAATTTTCCCACTGTGAGTGAGTACAGTCTAAAAGGGCAAATCACTTTCCAAGTGCCTTCAGCGTCTGACACTTAGGCTTTCAGGTTCACAGTTAGCACTTGTCTACCGAGTCGCTGCTTCAGACCAGCCCCAAGTCGTTTCACAGAGGTTGTGGAGAGCCACCTTGGAGCCGCCTGTGCCTATTGCAGCCTGCGCCGGTACAGCAGGCTGCACAAACACAGCCCTCTGACTTGACACGCTTGCTGTCCTCCAGCCACCAGCCACATTGTCTCCTCCCGAATGTGTTTAAACCCAGATCCCGGGGGTGTCGCTTCCAGTACTTCACAGGCCTGGATCAGGCATGCCTCATCTGTAACTCTGTGTATGATGTACTCTGCTCAGTAGTCTCAAGTCACTTGAGCACCATGGTCTCCAAAACGCCTCTCAAACCGAGCCACTTCAACGAGCTGCTGTGTTTCTGCTTCCAGTGGTTTCTAGTTTCTAGATGTCCCAGGCGTCTCCACAGGTGACAGCTTTGGACCCAGCAGTAATCATTTAGTGAGCTTCCATTTTAAACTAGTGACAACAGATGCATGACATCAGCCCGATTCATCCAACCTCTCTGAGAACATTTCCCTGATGTCTCCAGATCTGTCAGGACTTGGGAGAAAACCCTTTGTTATAACAACCAATTTTCAGACCTAACTAACTTTTTAACCCTACCTAACATGGAAAGGCATTCTTGACTTGGACGCCAAAGCAGTGACCTGTGACACTGAATTTGCTTGAGAAGGGCGTAAATTCTTGGTTTGCTTTCTTTAAAAAAGATGTGAGAAGCTTTCAGAAAATTATCTCCTGGTCTGTGTTCATGAAACAGCAATTACCTTCACTAGCTGGAATTAGCAGAGTGTACATAGCACGTACTGTTCATTCTCAAAATGCAAAAGCCCTTCATACATCTGCCTCTTTTTTTTCTTTTTTTTTTTCTTTTTTTTTTTTAATTTATAGATGGGGATGAATGCAGAAGAATAGCTTGAGTGGTAAGATATGTTAAATTATATGTATCTTAGATGTATTGAAGGGCCTGTTTCTGATGTAATAGGTGGCAAATCCTGATCTGACTCACATCTTTGAAAGATGCTGATATTAGCTATGACTTTGATGGCTTTCTCCTTAGAGCAGAAATGAAAGTTACTTAAAATGGATTGAAATTAGCAAGCTAAATTAACTCGTAAGGGAGAACAGTGCATATGTAATAGCGTAACACATATATAAATCTCTAAATAATAAAGTGGTATATGGAACCATATTAATGCATCAGTCCTTTCACATGCAAGCGTCCAGTCACAGTTTAATGATACAGCACCCTGGAACTAGGGGTCCTTGATATCACACTTTTCAGTCTGCCCCGGTACTCCCGAGCCTCCTAGCGCAGGTGGTGCCGAAGGCCACGAAGCATTCATTACTAGATACCCGATCCAGCTTATTCCAAACCACAGTATCAACACCGGGCCTCTGACGCAGGAGAGGAGGTGCAGGGAGGAGAGCCGTGCAAGGCCCAGGTCATGTCCCTGTCCTGAAGGCGTCAGCTCTGCAGATGTGGTATCTTTGACGTCTGTTGAGCAAGCTGAACTTTAGTGGAGGTCAGTCTCCACTGCTTTCTCTCTTGGCCTTTTCCTCCCGTGTTTTTAGTACGAGGGAGGCATAGATTTTTGGTGGATCAACTGTTGAGTGCTTGAAGGCATCCTGTAGATCAAGGGGGAGACGGGGCGAGGGGGGGCATTGGAAGGGGGCAGGCGGGGAGAAGGGGGGAGAAGGGGAGAGGGGCAACATCACATGGCAACAGCACTCAGACATGAAAGCGTGGATTCTGTGACTGCTTCTGGCAGCAGGTGTGACGCCGGTGCCGCTTCCCCGCGCTGTCCTTAGCGCGGCACGGCTCGTTTCCAAACCCTTCCAGCATCCAGCGGCGCCTCCAGGACGCTCCTGAGCGTGTCCCGGCCGAGGGGGCTCCGTGCGGCCTCTGGGGACCTCCAGTGCTCATCCCTGGAATTGCCGCCCGCTCCCAGCGCATTCCCAGCCACACCGACGGCGACAAAGGAAGAAAAAATAACTATTAAAAAAAAAAAAAAAAAGAAAAAAAGAAAGAAAGAAAGAAAAATTAGACCTTGGTGTTTCCTGCACCCTAAAGTGAGCGATCTGTTGAGCTGCTCGAGTTGTAGGAAGGCTCTGCAGAGCGGGCTGGACAGACTTGATAAATGGGCTCAGGACAACTGTATGAGGTTCAACAAGGGGAGTGCCGGGTCCTGGACCTGGGCTGCAGCAACACCACCCAGTGCTGTAGGCCTGGGGAGGAGAGCTGTCTGGCAGAAAGGGAGTCGGGGTGCGGTTCAGAGACAGCTCAATATGAGCCAGCAGTGTACCCAGGTGGCCAAGGAGGGCAATGGCATCTTGGCCTGTATCAGCAATAGTGTGGTCAGTAGGACTAGTCCCCCTGAACTCAGCACTGGTGTACTGTGTTCAGCTCTGGGCTACTCACTTTTAAAAGGACATTGGAGTGCTGGAGTGTACCCAGAAAGGAAAATAAGGTTCTTGTGCTGCACATCCAGACTTTGCATCAGAAAGACTCTCTTTACCAAGACGGACCAGTCCTTTCAGTTTAGATGGAGTACTTCTTCCTCAACGTCTTTCCCAATCCAGCAGAGCTTCTCCTCTTCCCACTCCAGTCCTCCAAGCAGTCCTCCTCCTTCGCAGCCCTGTTGTCATTACCCAGCAAGCTTCTTCCTGCAGATATGACATCTCAAAAAAATAAAATAAAAATCTCACAAAATAAAAACCAAACCAAAAGCTGGGTCATGTCCAGCCTCTCACCCACCAGCACCCCCAGGGCCCTCTCAGCAGGACTGTTCTCCATCCTCCAGCCTGTATCTATACCAGGGGTTGCCCCAGCCTGGCTGCAGCACCTTGCACTTGGCCTTGTTGATCCTCATGAGGTTCCCATGGGCCCCCCCTTCTCAACTTTTCCGGGTCCCTTAAAACTTTGGAGGTTTGACAGAGATGGCTACTTTTAGACAACTCTGTCCTTTTATATAAGTGGGAGGTTGAAAGAGGTAATTTTGAAAACACATTCTTGGAGTGGGTAAGAGCCCTCATAGAGAAAGAGTCAAGTACAGTTGAGGCCAAGGGAAAGGGAGAAATACTGCACCCAGCGACTTGTACTGCAGCAGCTCTGCATACTCTGCCTTGCTTTGCTGCAATAGACAGTAGTCCCTGCCTGATAATGTGAATAGATGTCGATACCTACAACACCTTGTAATCTGGCATCAGCTAAAAGCATCAGCCAGCCAATGCAACTGAGTGATTGGGATCAGGACACCACCGATCTTCCTTGAAACTGGTTGGTTGTAAAGGCTCCTTCCTACCTCAAAACACAGTGATATTTTCTTCAGCAGGTTTGCTTTCATGGACATACTTAAATGGCAGTATTCAGCAAGTTCAAGCCTTTTTCCTCTTTACATCTAAACTTGCTGCTTAGTTTCCTCTACTGCATTTATCTAGCTGTGTGATCCCTCAGTAGTCATATACAGAATCATGGAATCATTTATTGACACATCTGCACAGCTTTTAAATACCTCCAGGGATGGTGACTCGACCACTTCCCTGGGCAGACTGTCCCAGTGCTTGACAGCCCTTCCGGTGAACAAACTTTTCCTAATGTCTATCCTATTACATTCCTAATATGAGTTTATCCTAATATCCAGTCTAAACCTCCCTTGGCACAACTTGAGGCCATTTCTTCTTGTCCTATCACTTTATACCTGGAAAAAGCCGGCACCCACCTCTGTATTGCCTTCTTTCAGGTGGTTGTAGAGAGCAAAAAGGTCTCCCCTGAGGTTCCTTTTCTGCAGGCTGAACAACCCCATCTCCCTCAGCTGCTCCTCAGAGGAGCTGTTTTACAGACCCTTCACCAGCTCTACTGCTCCTCTCTGGACACACTCCAGCACCTCAATGTCTTTCTTGTAGTAACATTGCACATGTGGGTTTCATATTCTGAAAAAGACCGTCTCCTGCTCATCTTTGTCCACCAGGAGTGACTAACAGAGTTACAGACAGGAAGTTTTTATTTATTTTCATGCTTATCTTCAGTGTTGCAATCCTGAGAGACCCACCCTAGTATCTGGAGCAGCCCCCTCCCCAGCCCTGTGCCAAAATCTGCATAATTCACATCCTACTGGGAGCTGAGAAAGGCAGTTCAAAGCATCTCGTGGCGGGGGTAGCTGATAACATGTCAGGGAACCTTCTGCAACACCACAGCTCAGGAGTCCCTCAGAAACACTGGGAGGCATGATTTTTTTTTTCTTTTGTGTTTTGTTTTTAATTAATAACTGCTGAAAGCCAAGTTTTCTTGGCAACACTTTTTTCAGATCAGAATTTTATCAGGGCGAATTTTTCAGGATCCTCTCCCGGGATTTCTGTGTGTCCGCAGGTCCAGCAACTGAAGCCTTATTGTGCATTCACAGCAGCCCTGACTGGCTGCTGTAGGACTGGTAATCCTAGACACATTCACAGCCCATATGCACCACGGCTGCAGAACACCCAGCTCAGTAAATCCCTTTTTTTTTTCTGGCCAAGTCAGACAGATTGTGCAAGCATGTTCAGCTGTAGCCTGTGTGCCAGGAAGTCTGCAGTGTCAGATTTACAGTCCTTGAGCATTGTCCAGGAATGCCTGGAAACCTTACTTAGTAGTATGACTTGAGATGGAAGGTTAGAAAATTACACTAAAAAATTATATTCGTTAATAATTCAAGCCAGAAGAAGGGCGACAAATCCTAGGATCAAAAATCCCGGGTTCTGGCTCTCCGTTCACTCAGCACTGCAGCCCTGCAGCTGCTGCCAACAATAGTCTCAAGTGAGGCTCAGTTACAAATAAAACCAGGAGCTTCTTGTGGTATAGCTGTTTTTCATCACCACCTACCTTACTTCCTTATATTGTTTTTCCTGCATTCTGTTAATGCCCGCACAGGGGCCTTTCTCCTCCAGCAGAATAAAACTACTGAAAAACAGCCTCGTTTTGCTATCTCTCCAGTTCAACCAGATGACATTAAAGACAGATTTGAATTACAAAGCTGTTTGTCCTAGTGACAGTGGCTCCATATGATGCCAAAGTGAATTTTTTAACAGCTGAACATAATTTGATCAGTGTAACATTAAAGAATCTGATTTTTTTTTACTTTGTTGTGCATTGACCTTCCTTAGAGATGCCAAGAAATGTTAAAAAACAAATGCTTAAGGAGATCACTGAAGAGCTGTCTGTGTTACAGTGAAAGAATAGCACAATCTTCCCTTACCTCAGATGCTGCCAGAATTATTCATTTCACTGGGTAATTCTACAGCATGAAGAAATGTAATACACAAAGTAGACAGATCACAGAAGCATAGAATGGTTTGGATTGGAAGGGACCTTAAGGATCAGCTACTTCCAACCTCCCTGCCACAGACAGGGACAACTTTCACTAGACCAGTTTGTTCCACACCCCATCCAACCTGGCTTTGAGCCAGGCAACCTGTCCCAGTGCCACGTCACACCACTCTCACAGAAAATAATTTCTTTCATATGTCTTACCTACCTGAGTGAAATACTCTGATCCTTCGTTGGTTCTTTGGTGTCTTCTGTCGCAGGTGTAACACAACGCGCAACCCGAGAATGAAAACTCAGATGGTCAGCCTAAATCTTAAACGTGCAACTCTGATTTTTTTTTTTCCATGTGCTTTTTCATGCTTTTGAAACAAAAATCCATGAGACTGGCTTATATCTAAACATGTTAGAAATTAGATCTGATGAGAGCAGGGTTACCTTATCTCGACCCTTTTCTTTGAAACAAGCTGAAAGGTAAGAACAGCAAAAATCTTTACCGACCTCAGTTATTTGCTGAGACACCTCTGCACATGCCAATTTTCCCTGCTCACAAGCAGTATCAAATGAGAAGGTTTGTATCCACCAATCCTTGAGACAGTAAATAAAGGAAAAACTTAAAAGTAGAAAACAGACACATTTTCTGTTTCCTTTTCACTCACACAAGATGGATGGAGACGTGTTCTTTAGATATAAAGAAGCATATTAATTAAGCTGGTATGCAATGGTATCTAGAAGTTCAGATTTTGTCTTTGAAGTCCTGTTAATCAAATGCCCCAAACATCACACTGAGAAGAGAGCCATGAGTGACTCCCGCGAAGTGAAATCCAGTTGCACTCTTTGATGCATAAGGTTACAAAAAGCAAGTGGTGACAGCAGATAAATGTGCAGAAATATAACTTAAGATTTAGATGCAGTTTAGTGCTGTGTAGGACAGCAGGCCAGCTGGAAGCTATTGATTATGAAATTACTGCAGTAATTCCTGGCTATCATGTTCCTGTGTGTAATTCCTTGTCATTTTCCCATGCAGCTCTGTACCTCAGTTACTGAGTATTTTGGACCAAACATATAAATCACAGGTTTCCACCTACACCTTAGGTGTTCATTTGGTACGGGGAAGGCGGGGCAGGCAGTGGCACAGGTGTTGTGCATAAGAGGCAGGGTGGCATTTCTCTTGAGAAATGTGCTACGGTCAGTTACTATCTGGGGCATGGATGTGACACTGTTTTCAGAAAATGTGGATACCTAAAACTTCTCTGATTCCAGTCAGGTTGTATATGATCCTGGACATCAGGCAGACACTCTTATTGCCAATTAAAAAGTCAGTGTCCCCATCAACAGCGTAAGGTCCGTTCAGCTGTGATTTATGCCTGGCCCCTGACACCTGCTCTCAGGATCACACATGTTGTTCACCATAAACAAGCCTTAAGGGAAGGATGCAGTGGTCCTCCATATGGAGACCAGAATGTAGTTTTCCCCAATTCCAGCCACCTCCCTTGAGCAACAGAAGCAGAGGGTCTGAGCAGGACTCTCTCAAGTGCAACATGTACTGGAGTTTGGTGAGGAGTGGGACTGCCTACTTGTACTGGCTGAACAGAAAGGGTGTCAGGCAACACCCATGCCACTGCAGCATATAAATTCCACCAAAGGTATGCCCAGGGAGAGCTTCTGACAGTCCTGGAAATGGAAACGGGGATGTATGAGAACACTGAGCAGAGTCTTTTCTGCCCAGCCAAATAAACAGGGGCAGAAGCAACAGCTGCCACTGGTCCTGGGTTTGCCTGGGCAGAACAGCCAATTTTGGTGCTCAGTGCAGTTTTAAAGATGTGGGCTGTGCACCCAAGGCCTAGTTATAGGAGGCAGCACTGAAAGTCTGAAGTTGCTCTAGACATTCCCACCAGCAAGAATTCATTTTTGGGAACGTCTCTATTCAAAGCTGAATCAGACATGGAGAGGATGAAGGAATAAGATCTATGCCCCTCAACTTGCACCCAGCCTCTGCCCTTATGAGTCTTTCTGTAGCTGTGTACCCAAAGCTGTGCACAACACCTGGGAAGGCAGTAGTTCTTCAGAGTCCTGAAGTTATTGAACAGGGACTCCTCATTGTTTTTAGTGCACAGTATTTCATTTCTTATGATGGTGCTCTGCCTCTGTAATTTGTATAATACAGATAAGAGAGGCTATTAGCAAGCCCCTTCAACTTGTGCCTCCAAATATTCCAAAGATTAAGGATGCCAAAGTGGGCTTTCAAGACTTATCTTGCACAGCGACTTCATTGTCCGTACATACGTACGCAATGAGGACGAGTAAAATCACTGGAGACGTGCACTGATCTAGTCTCTTGTTTAGTATTCTTCTGTAACCTGAGTGTTAAAAAGAAGAAAAAAAGATCTGCCTGCTACCACAGGTAACGCCAGAAATAAAAAAAAAAATATATATGTTATCTTTTAGGGCGGCATTATCATACTAGTCAGGTAAAGCAAAATAGTGTAGATGGTTTTTATGGTGTGGAAGAGTTTGAAAATTTGGGACTAATACAGAGTCCCTTCTCTGCTCTGCAGAGAACTTGTGTGAAACGGACCTCTAGTGGTTAAAATGGGTATTTCTTCAAACCCTTTTAATTGAGGAAATCTGGGGACATTGGTACCGACATTTATAGGACAATAATAAGACTGAATTTGTTACAGAGCTCTTCTTCCACTGTACAGCACTGTGCAACAAGCAATTATCATTCAGAATACAAAAGCAGCTGTAAAACCTTAAGACAACCACTGAAGAAGGGAAACCCAGGAATTATTCATGTAGCTTGGCATATACTAACAAGGATTAAAGAGAGTGCTGGCCAAGTAATCTTGTATTGTGGTTTGAAATGGGAAATGTGCTGTAGAGTTGGGTCATCTCTGTTTTTCAGAAGAGCAAAACTTGTTTAGTAATCTGGACATCAGCACATCTAACTCTGTCCAAGATGATATGTAACCCTGGGTGAAATAGTAAATCTCTCTGTGCCTGGCCTAGTTCCAGATGTGCCAAACAGGATCAGCAGACTGGCTGAAGGTCTGCACATTTTCTCTAATTTTAGATCTTTCTGGTTCCTGGATTCATGCTAGTGAAGGGAAGCTTTTTGGTTTTTTGAATTATTGCTTACTGGCTCTTACAGCTTGAGAGAAAAGCTAGCATGGGAATGAAATATATAGAGTGACAGTAGAATTTTAAAATAAAATAATAATACAAAAACAGGGTAAAAAAAAATCTGCTAATTGAAAAAAAAAATCTTTAAATCAAATGTCATGACATTTTCTGTGGTTTGTGTGTTAAGCTTTTGGCAAAGGAGGGGCTACAGGGCTGTGGGAAGGAATAACACTGGAGGAATTTATGGAGGACTGTCTCCCACGGGTGGGACCCCACGCTGAAGCAGAGGAAGAGCGTGAGGAGTCCTTCTCCTGAGGAGGAAGGAGCAGCAGAGACATGTGATGAACTGACTGCTGCAGTTGGAGAAGGGAGAGAATTTTGGGTTGAATTTAAATCTGGGAAGAAGAGAAGGATGGGGTGAAGGAATTTTAAGATTTGGTTTGTATCTTTCTTTATCCTGCTCTGATATGACTTGCAATAAATTAAACCGATTTCTCCAAGACTGTTTGGCCCATGAATGATCCCTCCCTGCCCTTACCTTGACACACAAGCTTTTTGTTATATTTTCCCTCCCTGCCCAGCTGAGGAGGCAAAGGATGGAGCAGCTTTGGTGGGCACTTGGTGTCCAGTCGTGGTCAACCCACCACACTCTTAATTTTCAAGGAAGCAAAGTTTCGCTGATTAACAGTCTCAAAAATACGTGGAAAAACAAAAACAAAAACAAAACCAAAAAATCCTAGGTTTGGTAAAACAGAGCACATAACTGCCATTGCCAACGCTGGCATTTTTAAGCATTTGTGAAGCATTTGCCCTGCACGCCTCCAGTTACGGGTGAGTAAGTAACTCACAGAAGAGACAATAACAGCATCGCTCACAAGGTGTCACCCACGGGCTACACTCCTGCAGATTTGCTGAACGCAGCTTCCCGAGTGGCTTTTGGAAACCCGTGGAAAATACATACAGTGACCAGTGGGGCAGGTCATCCACGTCTCACGGCGAAACCAGACTGAGCGTGTGCTTACTGATCACTGCTGTGCTGGGCACGCCTGGGAAGCTCCCGCTGTCATCACTTTTCTGGAATTAATTACAGACCCTTCTCTTTTATTCTTATTCATTTAGCATCTGCATACAACGTGGTCAAAATAGGATAGATTTGGCGCACCCGAGCCTAAGCAGTGCTCGACAGAAGCGGTAGGAGATGAGGAAACAGGTTCCCCACTTCACCTACAACGCCTCCGAGTTCCAGAAAGCAAAGCCTGTGCTGAGGATGCCTCTGGCAGACACCTAGAGAAAGCATTACTTTCGACGGCAGGCTTTAGCAGCCAGGGCTTTGGAAGCATGAAAGCGACCATGGCTGGGAAGGACAGGAACAAACAACTGCCAGGGCAGCAAATCAGCCACTCGACAACGTCAGCCTGATTTATGCAGCATCCTGCTGCCACAACTTGGAATCAGAGTTAGCCAGTCAGTGTTCCAGCACCTGAAGCCCTGCGTGTGTTGTAAGGAGACATATTAAGGTAATTGTTACGGGGTGCTGCTTCTTCAACTCTTTCTATACATGGGTTAGGTTGTACCCCAAAAGTGACTTGAAAGTACTGTTTCAACAGGACTATTTGCAAATGCTTTAGCCTAGACGAGGATTAAATTCCTGCAGACTCTGAACATCTAAATGTTTGCTCCATCACACGGGTTTGGGGTGTCTTTAGCACCACTGTCCTGGCAATTTTCCTGACAGATCCATAACAGACAGAAAGAGGTTAATGGAATCCCATCTGCAGTCAGACAGTCTCAGCTCCCTGCAATTAGATGTTATCATTGCATTTGTGCTTGTAAAATGTCTGACGGATCCTATGATTTCATTAATTTGCAAACCCACAAGTCTGGTTAAAATTATG
>NW_020955195.1:282933-318963 GCF_003031625.1 Empidonax traillii | reverse complement strand
AAAAAAAAAAAAAAAAAAACAAAAAAAAAAAAAAAAAAAAAAAAAAAAAAAAAAAAAAAAAAAAAAAAAAAAAACCACACCAAGTTTCACGCTGTATGGCTGTATGTTCACCCTGCCCCCCTCCAAGGCACAACGCTCCCTGGGGTCTCCCACTCTTCCTTCCGCCTCTGCTCGCACCAGTTCTCCCGGCACACACGGAGCCTCTTCCAGGGGTCACCACATCCCTGCTGGAGTCGCTCCGCTCTCTGGAGAAACACTCCAGCACCCCTCCCCCTGATTTCCGCGGTGAGCCCATCAGCTGCACGTCCCTGCTCCTGCCTTCACAGCTGGCTGACCCGCTCTAAGTGCCCCTCTTGCAAGACGCGTCCGGGAAATTGAAAATGAAGTTTGCGGCTTGACCGAAAGAGAGGAAAGGGAAAAAAAAAATATTAAAAAAAAAAATTAAACCTGTCTGATGTGAATAATGTGAAGACTTGTGTTCTGCTTTCTCATTCAAGGCTCTCGAGCTGCAAAACAGAAACAAAATATTTCAGGCCCTCTTTTTGCAGATTTGGGGCCACCTTTGGACAGCATAGCCTTGCCCACATGGCAGAGCATGGTCTAGGTCCTGTCATATATTTAATGTACAGTTGGTCCCAGAGTCCCCACAAAGCCTTGCTGGCTGTGTGCAGGTCCTATGAAACACCTCTGAATATGCCTGTTGCCAAAAAATAATTGCATTCATGCACTAATATGCTTCAAAATGTCACGCCATTGTTCACAAAGAAACCTCCAGAAGGCTTGTGAGAAATCACCACTGATTCTTCAGCTCAGGTTTGCTGCCACACCCAAAACTCTAATGCTTTTGCACCACACTTCTAGTGCAAAAGGAATAAAACCTCACAATAATTTGAGGGGATTGGGGGGGGGGGTGTTCAAGGATGTTTGTGACCCAGAAATGCCCCTTGTGTCGCCAAGCTGCAAAGAAGGGGTTACTCCTGCCACAGTCTGAGGCAGTGCTGGTCATCAGGAGGAGAGGGGAGAAGACATGGGGTGGCTGTGCCCTATTCCATGCCCCTGGTGTCACCAGGGCCCCATGGATCCTGCTCTGGAAGCGCCGCTGCTGGCAAAGAGGGCGAGGGCCGACCCCTCAGTTGCTCATCTCTCACAGTGCCTGC
This sequence comes from Empidonax traillii, assembly GCF_003031625.1. NCBI lineage: Eukaryota > Metazoa > Chordata > Aves > Passeriformes > Tyrannidae > Empidonax > Empidonax traillii. The sequence continues at coordinate 317,806 of NW_020955195.1, read as the reverse complement.
AGCTGGATGATGCAAAATGGACAATGCATGCACACATGGCTTTGTCTGGGTGGGAATGTACGAGATTGTTGAGTGTGTTTCAGGCAGCCTGAGGCTGGAAGTCAAGTCCCTCCCGTGTGTGTTACTTAACAAGGCGCAGTGCTCGCGGTGCCTCAGATGTTAACAGCCTTCACAGAACATTTAAACTCGTTTTCTTATAATGAATTCAGATAATTCTGTTAAACTGGAATTGCAGACAGCCCAAGGACGTGCACTAAACCTGCAAATAATTTGCAGGAGTCTGACTTAACCATTTTGTAGCTGTTTGGGGCAGCTCAGATGGAGAAAGATACTTAATAGGAGGTTGTGTAACCAAACCACCTGGGACCCGAACTCAGTGCTAACCCTTGAAATGAGTGCTCATCTTTTTAGGGAATGAAAAAAGGGAAACAAAAAGCAAGTCACTAGCAGGCTCAGCTGTACTTTGTCCAAGGAATAATAGAAAGGACTGTTCAGCTTTGACTTTCAATTTGCCGTAGATCTTGAATCTACAGCAGGAACAGCATCCTGGGAATAAACAAATTACTCTCTTAACCCAATTTAAAACAGTTTGGGCTGATTCACACCATCTCTGGAGTAGTATTTAACACATAGTAGCAGCTATGAATTTCTAAAAATGAGTAAGACACATGTATGGAGCAGTGGGAGGCAGAACTCAACTGCACTAGCTTTCTGCTTAGTGAGTGAGATCAGACAGCCTTGTACATTTAAATATATTGCCTTATATCTCTGAGGAACATATTTGGTATCCCAAGCTGAGCACGACACAGGCAGTCTATGTGCAATTACGTTTACTCACAGAGCTCTCCTGTTATTTTAGGAACCACACCACTCCACAGTGTTCATCCTCCCTGGTGGCCTATATTCTTTGTTTCGAGATCCACCAGCCAGTTGCTTTGAAATATACATTTCAGTGACAAATAAACATCCCAGCTCAGCGTATTTAACTGACCCGTTCACACCGCACCTCAGTTATGCCAAGCAGTGACAGTCCCACAGCTGACTTGTGATGATTTCAGGTTTCCTTTCAGAGAAAGACCCTGTTGAAGGGTACCGTGTGTACAGCAGATCCTTCTCAGGTTCAGCTGCAAATGGACAACAGTTTCCCAGTCAGGGTTGCCTTTGCACTCCCCATTTCCCCAGTTCTTAGTTCATTCAGTAGGGGGCTGCAGTCATTTTGTACAGCCCCCATCACTACTGGCTTTATAATCAGCCTCTGGTGTAGGTTTAAGACCCTTCACTCTGTCGATTGCATCCTGTATCAGCCACTCCATTACCTCTTGTGATGGATGTCAGATTCAGGAGCATTTACTGCCCCACTCATCCCATTTACTCTTTTAAAAGATTGGCTTTTTTCCAACCCTTTTCAATGTCTTTACTGTTCCGTTTTTTATTTTTTCATTGTGTTGACACTAATGGTTCAGAGAGCTCTTTGGCCAATTCCTGGAAGTTATCCAATCCTGCAGACATTTAAATGTTTAAGCTTAATATCCACCATTTAATATCCTCCCCAGTCACTCACTAATGGAATAGAAGGTAATCATCATCACATCCTCATACCTTTCACACATCCATCAAAGACTGAAACGTCTCTTCCACAGAGAGGATGTTTCAAATCCCTCTCCTCTGTTGGTGGCCCCTCCCCATCACAGCCAGGTGCCTGAGGCAGCAGGAAGGCACGGTTGAGGAAGGCGCTGCCACCCTGAACTGCTGTAGGAGAGGAGCCCTCAAGCTCCAAACTGACTTATTTCACCGTTTCTTGTACCATTTCCTGCACCTCCTGTCATGCTACAGGGACTTCTTTGTTGTCCAGGGAGGGAGGGATGCATCCCTCCACGCAGCTGTGAGGGAAAGTGCGCTGCCCTTGCTGTTACCAGCAGGGAGCAAGCCAGTGCCCTCACAGACTGTCAGCCCTGGCTGGGATTCTACTGATTACCTTGCCATCTCCCTCAGGAGCCCACTTACGGATCCAGGAAGCATTGCCCCAAGCACTGGATTAAGAGAGGTGTATGGACCCTGCCCCAAAGGAGAGCAGCAGGTCCCAGCTGGGTCTAATCCAAGCAGCCTCGTTGACATTGTTCTCCACAGAAAAGACCAGCAGCCCCAGGGAACTCATCTAATCTCATCTTGCTGTGGGTACCAAAGACCTCAGGACAGGGAGGAACACCGCCAGGACACTGCAAGAAACAGGGTGGTCAAAATCACGTAGTGGCAGTCTCCAAAAATCCACAGTCTGGAGATGCATTCGATATTTTTTCTCCCCCTTTGTGTGTGTGTGGGGGGGGGGGGGGTGCTTGTTTTGTGTGGTTTTTTTGTTTTGGTTTGGTTTGGTTTGTTAGTTTGGGGGTTTTTGGTTGGTTGTTTTGTTTTTTTGTCTGTGATCTCTGCTTCCCTAAAAATGCCAATACCCCAAACCACCCGTGTTTTAAAACAGATGAACTTGGATCAGACACTGGCTGGAACTAGCCATGCCCTCAAATACATCCTGGCTGGCTTCTGCCAGGAAGATGCAGACATGCTTTGAAAAACAGTGTCAGGAATAAGGGGATTTCTGCATGAAAGGGATTCCCTAAAGCTACAAATATTCTGGTTTTCCAAAGCTACAAAGAAATACAATGGCTCTCAGATAAAAAGCAGCAATTATCTCTAACTTTGGATAGCGATTTTCATCAGTGGATCTAACAGGCCTTTTACAAAGGAGAAAAGCATTATTATTACTCCTTTTTTACAAAGGGACAAATTACAGAACAGGAAGGCTGAGAGACTACAGGTCACTTGTTTGGCCAGCGATGGAGGTAGATAGTCATCTGATTTCCAGTCAGATCTTGTGGCCACTAACCTCCCTACAGAAGCAGGTTATTTACAGATTCTTGTTCCTGGCTGACAGGTCGTGACCACACAAATGGGTAACCAGCAAACAGTGGAAACCACTGTTTTATTTTTAAATGCAGTTCATTTTTGTCCTTCTCTCTCTGCAGAGGTCTATGACATTTGTGTTCCTGCACTGAGGCAGTCCAACAGGGAGGATTTAAGCAACCATCAAAGAACCCCAAAGAGATCTATGGATTTTCCAGTAGTGCATGAGTATCCATTTAATTCAGCTTACTTGTGAAAGAGAGATAAGCTTTTGCTGTTACTGACACTAACTTCAGGCCTGCTGACACACATTTTCAGAGCTGTTCTGTTAAGAGAATGGCAGAATATTGCTAACACAGTGTGAGGGGCTGATGGTGCTGAAAACACATTCACTTCACAGAGCAGCTTGAAGATTGCACGTTGTCCTTATGGTACAAGAGCTGGTTAGGAAGTGGTGCTTGCTGCTGACACTGCTGATGGTGGGGTGTCCGTCAGCATCACTGTTCTTGCTCTCACAAAGCAGATGGAGTACCCCAGCTCTGCCTCCTACACGTCTCTGCTGTCCCTAAGAATGGTGACAGTGAACATAACCAACCCTCCAGGTGTGAAACCGTCAGTGACTTGAGCAGACATGAGTCTCCTCTTTCCTAAAACACGGATTAAGGAAACCTGTCACTTCTGCGCTGGGGCCAAACTTCGCTGGAAAACACCTGAAACCAAATTACAAGGGAAAATAAAAGTTTCTCCAAATGCCAGAGACATTTGAGCACAACACGGAAGCACAAATACTTAAGGCAATGAGCATGCAGCTTTGATGGCATATTCTTCTCCCTTTGATGTAAATTGAAAACGATGTTCCTGGTATCAGTTCAAGCTCCAGTGACTATAAGCTAAATTTAGTGGACTACTGAAAATTATACATCAGCCTCATAAATACATTTTGGCTGAAACCATCTGAGTGGGCCGTATTTTTTCCCCCTGTGGCACACACATGCAGAGCTCTACTGCAGGTAACACCGCACCTTATCTGCGTGCTTTGCGATTACCTAATCCTATGAAAACTGGGAAACTGGCACCCACGGAAACACGAGAGTTTTCCCAAGTGCATTTCAATTCAGGGTTGTTTACCCAGTGTCTGCAACTGTAGGAACCACCTCATGTTTTATTTAATAATTTACATAGCAAATGAAATCATTCTGTGAAAACTGAGGGGTTGCAAAGACAAGGCTGTGAGGTGGATTCGGCAAAGACACGTACAGAGCCCAAGTGCTGCAATGATTTTTAAGCCTCTCGATTCTTGAAAAAGGGTCGATGGGTTTATGTTATGTCCTGCAGCTGCTGATACAGGGTACTGGAAGTCCGTGATGCCTCGGACTGGTGATGCAAAATAGCCGCAATCACAGGGCCACACAAACAAGCACCGAGCGCTAAAAACATGTGAAATGTCAGCCTGCTCCAGGGGCTAAATCTGGGTCAGGGCTGCCAGAATCCACCAACCTGAATCCTATTCTGAAAAGCAGTTCAACCTAGTGCCTCTTGGTGCAATACTGAGGCTATTTACAGCACAGAAAGAAATGCAAGAGCTAAAGCCTAGGAAGAAAATCTGGGAGACCTGAGCTCTAGACCTTGCTCCAGAGGATGTTTCTGTGTATGTATAACTAGACATAAATCTTGTATTCTGTGTAACAAGAGATGTTAACCACAAGACCAGGACATGGAGCTGCCTGGTTCCCTTACCAGTAGACCTCTCTTAGGCCCCCTCTTGAATTCCCTCCTTCTCATTCTTGATCTGGTTTAGATATTACCTCAAAGGACTTTTGGTAAAGAATATAACTTTTTTTTTTTTTTTTTTTTAATCCCTGTCAGGCCAGTGCCTTACAAGAGCCAAAACTGGGGCAAAGTGTGGGGAGAAACCACTGCCTGGGTAGAGAAAGTGCAGCCCTGTGGCTGACCTGGACTTGCTCATGGGAGGAGCTGCAGCCTGCTATGGGCTCTGAAGCTGAGGACTGTTCTTTGGGTGTACTCAGTGCCTGCTGTGCAGACAGCAGGGATGCCTCGGAGAGCCAGGTAGCTCTGTCTGCTGACACGTCCCATGAAACACCCAGGATGTCAGCTGAATGTGGAACTGCAGTTGGAGGAGCTAATTTCACTGGAGCAGAGCATTCAGTAACCACAAACAGTACAGAATTAGTTACACACGTTTGCTTCAGAACACGTAAAGGACACGGTCAGGAGGCAAGAAGGAGAGGAGAAATCAGATTTCACTAAAAGGCCTTGCATTTTACAAAGCAGCAAGCAGCCCAGTCATGGGACTCGCCGTACTTAATGAGCCAAGTGAGAAAGACCTGTTTAGCGAGACTTTGCACAGCAGCGCTCTCAAATAATTATGCAGCGCTCCTGGCAGCCAGGAAGATGTGTTTTAACATGTACTTTGGCCTCTCTCACATGGCATATTGCTGTACTTCTGTCTTGACAGGCTTTCCCGCCCCACTGTCCTGGAGCCAGGCTGATGTGTGGTGCAAGCAGGTTCAACCCCAGAGCAGCCACTGCAGCGAGGGATTTGGCAACCTACGCTCGAAATGCTGCTCTTCGCAGGCCTGCTCTTGCACAGCCCTGAGCAGGGGCTGACTCCTTGGGTCAGCCCAACTGGCTTCTCAGATTTTATTGCAAGCTGAAAATCCTCAGCGTTTTTTGAAGGCTGGCCTTGAAATAATTGAGACAATCTCAGAAACCACCGACCCAACCTGATGAGTAGATTCTCCTTCTCCTGATTTCAGGCTCGGAGGTTAACTTTTTGGTGGTGATCGGGTTACTAAGACTTCCCACTGTCCTGGATGTACAAACAAACCAGTTATGCTTTTGGAAGACATAACCAAAGGTTGTCACAGCTGTTGTACAACCAAAAATCTTTGCATTTTAGGCTTAAGTGAAGTAAGTACGTAATAAAATCTCTTCCTATAGGTAAGACTATAGAGAACCTTTATATTGTAGGAAAGAGTTCCTGTAATAATGCAATCCTGAGTGCAATCCACATCTGACAGTGCTTCATGCATCCTCTGGCCTAAAAGGTTTGAAATGTGTGGACATGCTTACAGGATAAAACGTGCCTGTAAGACAGTAGCCACGTCAAGCTGCCTTTCCCAACACATTTGCTGACTTCAGTTTCTGCCAGGTCCCTGGAAGTTGCAGTATAATAATGTACCTGTAACACAAACCAGACAACCCACCCCAAGCTTCAAAACAGGCAGGAAAGAGGATCGCTCTGTGTTACTCCCACGGTGCTAATGGCTCCTGCAATACAAGAAGCAGTGGGGAATTTCTGGGGAACTTATGACTGGCACAACCCTCTGTGCTACCCACCCCTCCAGGCTTTCTTCTGCTAGGGGGCACATTAGAATAGGAGAGGAGATGAGAGGAGGTATTTCCAGATTCCCAGCTGCATTGCATTACAGGCAACTGGCTCCTGTGAGAACTGGGTATTTCGAGGCACTGAAAGGGAGCATCTGCATGTGGCATTTTGAGGCATCCCTCCGGGTGATCCCTAAACCGGAGAGCCCTTTGCAAACCGGAATCCGCTGTGCTGGGAAGAGCTCCAGGTGGCAAGGACTGGCTCCCCTGCAGTTACAGGTCAGACCTGCACTGGCACAGTGCGTTTAAAGCTCACCCTGGTGCAGTGGTTCACTTGCCTTATTACTCACAGGCTCAAAAGAGCACAAGTGGGCCACAGTGAGCAGAGCACTGCTCCACCTTGCAGAGGAAAGGCCGTAAAAGGAGATGTAGCTGTGTCCAGACACCCAAAGCCCCAGCCAGGGGACAGGAAATGCTGGTGAGAGCACCAGGACCTAAAAAGCAACACAGGAAGGAAGACAACCTGTGCATAAGGTGCCTGCAAACCAGGCTGGAGGTGGGTTGACCAGCTGCAAGATACCAAGTCAGACCATCAAGCCCCAGCCTGCTGCTGTTGCAGCGCTGCCCGGCAGCCTCACCACGTGGTGCAAAAGCAGGCACACCACCCCAGCCTGCCAGCCATGGAAAGCCCCACTGCCGTGGACCATAAATCAGCACAGCTCTGGGGAAGAAACTGCTGCCCCACGACCCCTTTTTGCCCACCTGCAGCGGGAACCAGACCCGGCCAGCGGCAACAGCCACCCCTGAATGAACCTCAGCACAGCAAACCCCCACACCTGCAAGACCACCAGGACAGAATGAGCCGGAAAAGCCACAATGTGAAAGATGCCTGAAGGTGGTGTGAGCCCTTGCACTCTTGACACACTCTCCCTGCAGGGAGAAGAGCAGGTTTTCTGTGAGGGTTAACCAAGCTGTAGGCACCCTGTAGGTCTTTTTAAAGCCGTGGTGACGTTCCATTACTTAAATCTGGACGTTAACATGTGGGGCAAGCAAGTTTGCATGTGAACAAAATCACACCCTTTACCTGGCAGCTAAATACCCAAATAAGTACTCTGCTCATATATAAATATGTATGTCACTGAATGCCTAATGAATGTGTCAAAAACCAGTTATAACACATGAGATTTTCCAGGTTTTTTTTTTTTTTAAGCACTATAAGCCTTTAATAAGGGATAATTCAGCACTGGAATCAAGTAAAAGCTTACTTCTTTGCTCCGACAGCTACAAAATGAGGACACAGAATGGCTACAGACAGCAGGCAGACTCCTAGCTCTGAATTCCACTTCTTGCTACCAGAACATGTTATTAACCACTGTTATCAATGTGGATAACCATAGGAGGGACAGCACAAGGTAGTTCTGCTGCCTTCATGCAACTCAGTCTCCTCTGGGATGCTCCAGAGGCAGGTGTATGTTCCCTTTGGAAAACCAACCACTCGTGACAGATACTCTAGCACTGTAATTAGAAGCTTCAGGAGAGGTAGATCTGCATCAGGCCCAGCTAAAAGAGCAAGGCATATTTTATCCTGAGAGACACCCCTTTGGCTGGGCCAGCCATCTTTCAAGTCACTCTAAGGACAGGGGACTGGCTGGGGCTCCTGGCCCAGACTCTTTGATCTCGGTGGCTCTGTCACATGATAAGCCTATGCATGATTTGTGTCTCCAAAAAAATCCCAGCACCTCCTGCAGCTGCTGGCGTGAAGGCACAGTGGGTGGTCTCCCCCTCTGCCCCTCCCTCACCTTCAGCAGCTCTTCCTTGGTATCTCAGCAGCGAGGATGCAGCTCAGCCCTGTCCCCGAGAGAACCAGGATGAACACTATCCTTCAGGGGTGAAAACTCACCTTTGGGGTGGCAGCATCTCCCACCCTCCTGGGTGCCTTCTGGGAGGTGACCTGGCTGGCAGACCAGCAACGCTGGTGCTCTGCAAACTGTTTTTATGTTCCTGGTCCTCACAGTCCTCCTGCCTTCACAGAGTGTCCTCTGCCACCAACAACGTTTTCAGCTAGAGTTTCTGTCTTCTCAGGCCTTTTTCCCACCCCTGGGGTCTTGGCAGCTGGGGCTGAGCTGAAGCCCTGCCCTGAAAGGAGGGCAGCAGCAGGGAGAAGGGGAGGAGGAGGGAGTGGATGCAGAGCGGATGCCATAGCGCCAGGAAGGGAGGGTCAGGGTCAATGAGACCTGCGAGGGAGGACTGCCCTGAGAGGGCACTGAGCAAAAATGTCTGCACATCCCTCCCATTAATGCCCTGAGCCTGCCCTGAGCCCCCTGACCCACTCCTCCAGGATCTCTGTGCCTGCCCCTGCCTCTGGTTCCAGTCCTTCATCTGCACCAAGATGGGTCCCACCCGGCAAACCCTGCTGTCAAATGATTTTTGGAGGCCGTGGCCCCTTTTACAGTGATTATGCGGCGCTGCAGCCAAGGCTGCTGAACTTTTCACCTCCTTGGTCACTCATTTTTTACAAATCACAGCACCACCACACTTTTGCATATTGCACAACCGGGAGGACCTGACCAAGGGGCTTGCTTCCAGCGCCAGGGAAAATAAGAGGAGAAATCAATATTCTAAAGGTTAAAACAGTCCTCCAAGGCCAGACACTCAGCAGCTACAAATCAATGCAGCAACATTCGCTACAGAAAAGCTTATGGTAGTTTAGGATGTGGCCTGAAAACAATTCAAATAATAAAATCGCAGCAACAAGATAGAAAAGAATGATTAGATCATCTCCTCCATCCCTCGGGCCTGGGACATCAGGCTACACTGAGTGTTTTGTGCTGCAGTCAGAATAGCTGTAGCTGGTTCAGGCTCTGCCAGGGCTTTTCCATTTCTGTTCTCCTAGTGCTTCTTCTTTAACAAATGTATTTTGAGTGAATAATTTATGCTCGGGATATTTAAAGAACAGAAACCTAAATCCTCTATTTACTGAAATCAAGCGGTACTAGCCTAGAAGGAAACAGCTGCAATGCCTCATTTCCCACTGGCTCCTCTCTGCTGACCTGCTCAGGACCTTCACCCCAGCCCAGAAAGAGCATCCTCTCCAGGAGAAGCAGTTATTGAGAAGAGCAGCGCCAAAATCACTCATAAAGGATCATGTTAAAACAGTTTACTTAACATGCTAGGGGTCCAGGAGTGTTACAATATGCTTTGGTTCCTTGTCTGTTCCGAGACAAAGGTGAAAGACGTGCCATATCCTCAAAAAAAAAAAAAAAAAAAGATCCTGGTAAGTCCACATTATCGATTCCTGCAGCTCCAGCCTTGTCTCTCTTTTGAACACAGATTCCAAATTATGCTGTCTGATGCCATCTGGTGAATCCACAGGGGATAAGTAAACAATACCAAACTGATTTCCCTGTACCAAAGGAACTTGGCTTGCATTCACATTCCCTTGGAGATAAATCATTATTATTCTGATTGCTAAGGCAGATTCCACTGAGAGCAGAAGGAAAGGAAGGGAAGTGATAAAGGGGCCTCCTTTTGCAGCAAGAGTGCAGTGGAGATCATGGAGACAAGGTGCAATAATAAAAGCAAACTGACGTGATAGGGATTGCTCTTTTGATGTGCTGGTGAATCATAAGCCCTGATTTAGGCAAATAGGTCTGCATCTGCTCTGCAGATAAGCAAAGAAAGAACAGTGTGACTGGAAAAATCTACTGATTTTTAATAGGGTAGGCAGTCTGAGGTACACTGTGTTCTCAGCTACATAGTAAAGAAAGAAAACCAAAAGAGAGAAACCTGAAAAGTAGGTGTGGGAGATCCAGAAATTTATAAAACGGGGGAGGGGGATTTTCTTCAGCACATTCTACATTCAAATTACTTCCTTTTGTAATTAGACCTCTGTGACTGATATTTTTCAAACTGCCAAAACTGTGCAGTAACTTCACAGTGTGAAAGAAATAAGACAAGAGTTTTGGCCCTGCAGAGACAAAATAGTTCATGAAAACAGGAATATCCAAAGGTGTCCCAGCGCGCAGCTGGGCAGCTGTAGAGTTTTCAGAAGGGAACACTGAGCACAGGTACCGGACCACAGTCCTACAAGAGGTAATGGAGTCAAAAGGACAAAAAGAAATGAGTTCCTTATACCTTACACATTTTCAGTCGAGGCCATGGTTGGTTTTCATTCATGCCCTGGTTTAAGCCATTAGTGCAGCGCTCAGGGCCGAGGTTCCCTCCCAGAGCCTGCTGCAGACCTCCTGACACCCCTTGGCCCGTGCACCTCATTTCCTTGTGTCCATACCAACTGTATCCCCCTGACGGGCCCATCCATGCTGACCAAGTCTGAGGGCAGCCCAGGATGGCCCACGCCTGACTAGCTGTGCCTCCCCAGCGAGGGAGAAGAGCCCTGCGCAGTGACAGATGTACATCCCCAGGGCTGCACATCGCCGTCCTCGCTCCCAGGGCGTGCAGGAGCACTTTCTTCAGGATGGCTGCCCAAAGCAGCAGGTGACAGATTGCTGCTCAGCACAGTGGTCCACTGTCAGAAGGACAGGGGTTTGTCAGGAATGTCCTACTTTTAGGGGATGAAAAATGTCTGTAGACCCAGGGACTATGTGAGTCATTACAACAGATGTAGAAGGAAGCAGAAATGGTGTCCTTCAAATTTATTGCCGTATCGTGGGGACAAAGAGGACAAAAAAAAAAAAATTACAGTGTTACAATGGCCTTTGGGGAGCAGGCAAGCATCTACAGGATGACTCTGGGGAGAAAGGATGACTGGCATCATCCACAAGAGCAAACTCCAGCCCGTTGTGGGGACAGGCAGTAAACCACTGGGAAAGGAGAAAATACTCAGAAAAGGCTCAGAATGCAGTACTTTTTCAGCAATTGTAATAACATTAAGGAGACAAAAAAGAGCACTTGCAGGCAGGAGTGAAGAATAGCTCATAGAGGACATCCAGGAGTGCCTGAGAAAGGCAGATGTGCGAAATCACCCAGGTTGCAGAAAAGAGAGAAAGAGAAAGGACTCCCAGCCTTCTTTCCAGCACTCAGTCACATCTCAGGTGGTGGCAGAGAGGGAATCGGTGAAGACAGACAGCGTGACTGAGCTCCCACCTCGGAGAGCGGTCGGGCTCCCATGGGGAGCTGCTGCAGGCAGGGTTTTGGCAGCCTGTCCAGACAGGTCCTGAGAAAGGAGAGGAGAGTTTATCTGTTTCACTCTGTTTTTTGTTTGTTTTTAAACACCAGCAGTATTTACCAGCGATTATACTCGTGTTTGCACTCATTAGAAGCAGTTAATACAGTATCTTTTGCCGTGGATTCCTTCCACTTCGGGAAAGCAGAAACTTCCTCTGCCGCAGGGTGTTTGGTTTGCGCAATTCGTTTTAGGAAATCTCCCTGGATTTCCCCGGCTTTTGTATACATTTAGTTTTATTGGTGGTTGCCTCCGCACTTCAAACCCCTCTTTGCTTTTGGTATGTTCTCGTGGCTCTGCTCCACAGCACTCAGAGGCCAGCTGGGAAACAAAAGGAACCTCTGAGATCAAAAAGCTTCCAGAAAACGTGTGACCCAGACCTGCGACAGGGTTACCTCGAGAAAAAAAAAATTTGTTTCTGTATATTTTTAAGGAGAATGAAGTGTTAAGGATGTAACTTACATATATATGTATAGATATATATCTTCTTCTTTTTTTTTTTTTCTCTCGTGTTGACAGCCTTATTTTTGTAACAGCTCCTCCAAACAGAAGAACCAATGTGCTAGCCAGGTGTGATTAACTTTAGGCTCTGGGCATCACCACGACCTGCTAACATCTTCTAAAGCATAGCTATCCGTTGCAATTCTTGTGGATTCACGTATGATCATCTGCTAGGTCATATTTTCTATTTTAATTTTAGTTAAAACGTAACTGATATCGAGTCGATGTGTTTAGTAATGCAGTGTTTCACCACCCCTCCTCCCCAGCGTGGCACTTCCATACTTAGGGAGGCTTTTCAGTTAATTCTTCCCCCCCCCCCAAAAAAAAAATGAGAACCAGCAAGGTCCGCGCTCCTGCCAGGGCTCTTGTCGGTGCGGTCGGTCTGGCTGCACAGCAGAGGCAAGCAGAGAGAGCTATTCCGCGAAAATAAATTAGAGGCAAGCACGGCTCGAACGCAGGAGTGGCTTCTCCCCTTCCCCTGTCCCTCCCTCATCCTGGCGTCGGGATGGGCACGGTGAGTGAAGGAGCTTTCATGCAGGCACGGATGGGGATACACCCCCATTCCTCCATTCAGGCTGTGCCTGGGAATTCCTAATCTCAGAGGAAAGAATTTGTTGCAGAATATGCATAACCATTAACGCAAAGGGCCGGGGCAAACTGCCTTTTCACATGCAAGCGGGCAGGTAACACAAGCTCCAGGTACATGCCAATGCCCCCCTACAGGGAGGACAATATCACTGCCATCAGCCTCTCCTCTCCTTTTTTATAGCTGTGGGTTAAGCCCTGGTACTTACACAAGCCGTACCCATCCATCGGGATCCCTTATGGCACTGTTGTCTGGTTTGAAAGCTTCATTAAAATTCAGATTTCCCAGTTCTACCTGATTATTCCAGCAGCGACCTGCAGGAGGTCTGACAAGACCCGGGCAGGTGGCAATCCCTGTCACATGCGATTGTGATTTCCAAGCTTCCTTTCTGGAGAGTGGCCAAGACCAGCACCAGAAGCACCAGAATTCAGAAAAGAGCAAATATAACAAAAGACATTTGGCGGGGGCAGTGGGGCGGGGAAGCAGAAGCGCCAACACCCAAACAATGCAGAAGCTCACAAAAGCAATTCCGAGGGGCTCTCTGGCCAACCCCCACGCGCTGAAAGTGCCACGGATCTCATTTGTCCTTGCAGCTTCACCTCTCTCACAGATTAAGCTCTTGGAAGGGAAAAAAAGAAATCTCCCTACCCTTCTCCACAGACTACACACACCTCTGCACGGCAGCCAGACCAAATGCAGTACAGCAGAGTGCACATCTGTCTTGGAGATCCTTCTTTCTCATTTTGGCTCCGAAGGAAGCGTGTTTCACAAATGAAAGGGCAGCTCACCAGGCTCACAAGAGGAACTTCAAAGTTTCTGTGTTGAACAGCTGTTCCAAAAAGAACCGCCACCCCCACAAACCCAAAGTGGTATCCTTCTTAAATGGTAGGAAAAGCTGTTTTTTTGCCATATTCTTCCGTCATGAAAAATGGCAAAGCCAAGAGCAGTATTTTCTGCATGCTGAGCTGCCTCCCTCTTTAATAGTCTCAGCTTCACATAGAAACCATTTTCCCTCTCTGTAACTGACTCTTGGACTCATTAAGGATGCAATAAATTAAAACCACAATTATTTATTAATGAATGACCATATTTATTCATAAGAAACACAGTTATGGGCCTCCTCTGAAAGGGTTAAAGTGCTATTTTTTGGCTGCTTACCCCTGACCATCAATTTGCGTAGTTAACCCAGTGGGGACTGAGGAGTCAGGCTGGGAGCTGCTGTTTGTTTGCAGTGTACACCTAAGATGGAAGCCTGACACTGCACAAAGTAAATGAAGATGGACTAATGCAGACTACTTGTTTTAAGTAAGGACTTTATCCCATTTGATCAAAAAGGATCAAGAATGTTTATAAATAAACTGTTGAGAAATGTTTTTAGACTCCACCATAACAGGCTAGCAACAGACATTTCTGTAACGTTGATTCTAGTTCAAGCAGTTAACTGTGCACATATGCATGCTGAGGAAAATCAAATTACACCAAAATACTTTGCACGGGGACAGGTCACTCTTACCATTTTATTGTGCTGCACAAAGAGTAAGTAATATCATAATGTAACTGCTTTCTACACAACCTGATCACACATCATTTCCCCCAATTTATCATTGTGCTGGTTCGTACCAGTAAGTTCCCAAAGGAGCAGCTTAGTTAGCAGCAGGCATCGATTTCTGAGCTCAGACTGCATCTTCCTACTATTACATTTTACTTGAGAAATGAAAATGTTTCTGAAAACTGGCAGTGGGGCAGCACACCGTCTTCCTGGGAAGGGAACCTAATAAGGCATTTACTGCTGTCAGCACCAATTCCATTTACAAGGTTGTAGTGCATGGGAAACTTTTCTGCATTACTAATGAATAACAACTTCTGAAAGATGGGAAATTAATTTGATAAGAAGCCACCCAAACCCTTGCAGAGCAGGATAAAGGCATCCAGGAATGCATAAACAGGATGGCTGAGTCGGCAGGGTGAAGCAGGAGGGCTGTCAGAGCAACACAGTCTCACACGAACAGATTTTGGCTTTCCGAGAAGCTCCTCGGGGAGCAGCTTCCCTGGGCCCTGAATGCCACAACATCAGCAGGGCACTGATTTCACACCCAGCTTCACCTTCTGGCCTTCTCTGTATGGCCCTGCTCACATCCCTGGAGCAGCAGTGGGTCTGACAAGAGCCAGGAAGGTACTGAGAGTTTCAGACCTCCCTAATTAACTCCTTAGTCATCACAGCCCTTGATCTTTCCAGTATGGCCTGTCTTCCTTCTACTAATCCATGAAATCAAGAGAAGTGCTGACAAAAGTATAATTACTTGGGCTGTTGTTTTATGATACTGAGCATTTGGTGGCAATACAGCCTGAAGGTGTTCCTGTTCCCCTCCCCTTGCTACTGGTGGGGAGACCACTCCAGCAGCCTTGCTGCAAGCTGCTTGAGGAAGAAAGTCCCAGCTTTAAAAAACTCTAAACCTGCAAAAAAAAAAAACCAGACACCACCCCTAGGACAGATCCGTGTGTGTGCATGGGGGAGAGTGGGATTGAACAGCTGATTTCAGGGCAGAGACCCAGGAGCAGGGCTGCCTCAAGCTTGGATCATCACCAAACACACAATACACATGAATGTTCAGGGAGGTTTCTCCTCTGAGAGGAACTCACTGTATTTTATATGCAAGGAGACAGCCATGGCTAGCAAATAAACTGCTGCTGAGTGCGATGATATTTCCATTAATTAAGATGTATTTGCATCTGGGTTCAGCGAGTGACCAAGTGCCTATGATGGCTTCATGCCTAGAGAGTTATCAATCAGTGCTCCTTCCTTTTTATTCTGCACTACTAAATCTGATTGGTACTTTTGTCTCTGAGGTTAGAGACGAACTTATTGTTCTTTCTTCCTAATACCATTAAAACCTTGTCATTTTGGCTTTGTGAGATACTTTATTTAATCAAAAAAGGAAAATAAGGGATTTTATTTCTACGAAGACTAGCAGAAGGCAAGAGCTGGTATTATCGAGCTTTGAGAAACAGTTGCTATCAGGAAAATTGCTCTCCAGCTGGAGGCTGAGGGCACTGACCACTGTGAACTGAACTGTGACATGTAATTTCATTGCTCTGGCTGGGCTAAGCTGCCTAAGCTTATTGCTGCCTTCAGCAACGGGGGCACGTGGGCTCGCAGCGCTGTGGAAGGATGTGAAAGGCTTTGAGATATTGCTAAATTTTCTCTGGAGTGCCTAAAAAGTGTCCAGATGGTCATTAGCTGACCACCTCTCGGTTCAAACAGATCCCACACCTCTGAGGTCCTGAAAACACGCTGGCTGGCACTGTAGGCATGCACCGCCGTCAGACCAGCCCTTGCAGAACCACCACGCGTATAGGGAATCTGCTTGATTCCCACGTGTGTTTGGTTTTCAGACTTACAGGCTCCGTGGTGGGGAAGGGGGGGGAAAAAAACCAACAACCAAACCATCCTCCTTTCTTTTGAGACCTGGGCTGTGTTATTTTACTGTATGCAGTCCTTTGTTGTTCATGAGGCTACATGGACCCGTGCAGCTTTTCTTCCCCTCCCTGGTCCTTTGATAGTGAGACAGTAAGATGGAGCAGCAATCTTGCATGGTGGGTATGCACACCTGCCTGCAAACATTTGTATGCAACTTTCATGTCTGTGAGTTGTGCTGGCCAGATAATCACGAAAACTTGACAGCCCCTCCTTCAAAAGCAGAGCTGTGAGAAGCAATTACGTGCTCTTTGAATACCAGCTGGACAAGCTTCCCACACCGTAAAACACACCGTGTTTAATTCTGAACTTGGAGGAGAGAGAGAGAGTCGCATCCTGCCATCTTTACTCTGCCTTGAAATAAGATTACCTGTGCTGTGCTCCAGGGGAAGGGGAAAAAAAAAAAAAAAAAAAAAGAAGATGCTCATTATTTGAGCTAGCTGCAGAAAACCCCGGCTGAAATTCACTGAGCTCCGTGATACACAAGGTGAGACTGAATGTTCAATCATCTTTAATCCTTAAAACCTATGAACAGAGAGAGGGAAGTGCCCAGCTCGCTGTGAGATGAGCTGTTCTGTTATCCATGGCACAAGCCCTAGTACATAAGGCCCTAAGCTTCCTAAACTGCCTCATAAAATCCCGCATTTATCATGGGTGTCGGTACTGGGTGTAACTAAACCAGCATGGAGAGTGGTTTAACAACATGTATAAACAAGACCAAGCAATGCAAATCACAGTTCCTGCAACTCCTTTTGAGCTGTTCTTAGAACAGGGAAGAGCGATATACAATAAAGGGTGAAAAATCATTGGTTTTCCCCTTTTTGAGCTTTTACTTCTCGTTAATTAATTCATACTGTGAATTAGTTCTGGTTGGTGGATGCATTTAGGTGTTTTGTGAATCTGAGAGCATGTCCTACCTCCATTCAGATTATGAAACAAGCACAACAAACATGCCTATTGAGTGGGTATCCCTATTGCATTTGGCCATTTGGGAAATCTGTCCCCATAAAGGTCAAATGGATGTCTGAGGACAGCAGGAAGGTGAGAGTGTAGAGGCCCTATATACTGCACAGGGGCTGTCAGGGGACAGAAGTTGTGGACAGGCTCTTTTGCCCCCCCTTGTCAATCTAGTAATCCATACATTACTGACAGCGATGTATTAACTTTTCTTCTAAATCATTGAATATACCCGAGCTTAATCAAATTATCACTAATCAGCACTCCAGAACTACCTTAAAGCCTTCAAACACTGAGTCCTGTAAGCCAGTCAGCCAGGCTCACTGCAGAACACAGGAAAAAAAACTTCTTGTGTGATTTATTTAACTTCTCCAGTCTGAAACATCAAAGGGAGCGTTCATTATGTGGATGAAAATAATTTTCTGATTTATCAGGATTCTAATAAGTGTTTTTAAATTGCTATTTCTCTTTTTCCCTAAACATAGTTCCAGCTAGCCCTTAGAAGACCAACCCATGCCGAAGTGCCTGCTGTACCTGTTTGCCATAAAGTGGCTGGAAAAGTGGCCAAGAGTTACCAGGAATGCCCAGAATACAACAGAAGAGGAACTGGAAAAATTAAGGGAAAAAAACCTGTGAATGTTGTAATTAATGGCATTCTCTCATGTCATTTCCTTCTGTCTGAAAGCTCTGTGGAGAAGGCTGCCCTTGCAGGGGTTTTCACAAATCCTGCTGAGAAGGGAGGTGCCACCCAGGAGGAACATGTTGTCCTCTGGATCTGTAATTTTTGCCAGAGATGAAGCAATCTGCATTGAAACTTTGCCTCCTCAGTATCAGGTCAGGATTTTGCTTAGCTTGCTCTGGCAGCACAGCTGGGAAAAGGGGAGAGGGGTGATGACACCAAGGGGCAGATGGGTCCCACTCATACCCACAAGACTCAGCATGGCAGGGGCAGGTTGTCTTGCACCACCCCCTGATCAAATTTGGTTGATGATCAGAGAGCTGGCAACAGATCCATCCTACAGAGACCATCCTACAGAAGCTGTTGGCCAGCCTGAGGTTTGAAGGTCATGAAGGGGGAGATCTTTCACTTCCAAAGAGACGAGAAAACACCACTATGAGGCCCAGCCTTGTGTAATTTACGCTATTCGCCTTCTCCATTTAATTGAAAACCAAATCATTGTCAAGATTACACACGGACACAAGACAACAATGCCTCACAGCTTGGGCATGGCATTAACAGGCTTAAAATCCCTCAGAACAGCAGTCGGTTATCTCATTATTAAATGGGTTAAATAATTACGTTGCATGAAACTTTAAAGACTCATGGTACAGGTGCACATTGTGCCACTAGTCCGGTGCACTGAGGTTTGGAGAGAACGTGGCTCCTCAGCTTGGCCTGCTGTACCACAGGAACTCTTTTCCTGAGCTCCCACCGCTGGTATTTTGCTGCACAGATGGGCACCCCGAGCCTGCTTTTTGGATGCGCCGCGTTCAGCCTTTGGAAGATCTATCACTTAGCGCCTGTGAAAGTATCTGCTGCTCCTGCAAAAATAGCAGGCAGCTTAACACGTTTTGGATCTGGGCCTGGCTTCCTTTTTTTTTTTTTTCTTTTTTTTTTTTTTTCCCTTTGCTTCACACAGAGGCTCACGAGCGGTTCTTTTGACGCCGTCCGCTTGTTCGCTGTGCAACAATTTCGTACTAACCAAGACTCCCTCGGCGGTTATGCATAAAAATGATTTCCAGGTGACTGCCTGGCAAGACGAACAGATGAGGTTGGGCTCTGCACCAGGTAAGGGAGCCTGGCGCTGTGCGAGCCTCCGCCTCCAAACAATGGGGTTTCAGGCGGGAAGGAGGCAGGAGGATCCGTATGGAGCGCGGCAGTGAATGGAAGGGGCTGATATGATACTGATCCCTAAAATCAATTCAACTGTCTCTGACTGAGCTATTTGTTCAGCTGCAAGGTCAAAGGAAAAGCGGGCACGGAAAGCAATAAAAACCATTTTCTTGCCCTTTGTTGTAGGATCATGTACTTTTTTCCAATAAAGGAGCGCACACAATAGATACAGACTGAATACACAATGCAAGCAGACTACCAGTGACTCTCAACAGCATTGCTTTAAAATGTCTGCCCCTGGGCATATCTCACAACAAATCCCAGAAGCTGGAAACTCCAGGCCTGCCCTGACACTGAAGACAGATATAATAACCAGAAACAACAGGCCTTGAAAGCAACTTCAAAACCCTAGGAAGTCTGGGAGTGAATTTTCTTTATTGCTTCTAATTACAGAGCATTTCTTATCTTTCTCTTTATCACAGTGGAAAGACATTTTAAATGTGCGAAACATATAAATAACAGGCCCAGCAGAGTCATTACATTTTTCTAAATTTTTTTTTTTTTTGCTGATCTTTTTTTCTCTACCTTTTTTTTTTCTTTCTTTATCTTGGAATTTTCTTACTGAAGGTGCATGCTTGACTTTTCATTCTCTATTTTGATTCCTAAAGCCAAAGTAAAGAACAGTGGCTATCAGCTGATTCCTTATTCCTTCATTTTTCCTTTGGTGACATTTTTCTTGGTCTTTTTCTTACCTCTGTTATCCTAAAATAACTAAAAACTTAAATCAAATGGAAACAAAGGGTAAATATTACATCACCCCACCTTCTCGGTTACCCCTGAGGTTATTAGCTGTAGCTAAGAGCACCTGATTGAATGTAGCAGAGTCAGGGTGCCTCAGCAATGAGGTTTAAGGGAAGAGGTTCCACTTTTGTCCAGCATTTAGAGCCCAAACGAGCAGTGCAGCCCTCCCACGCTCCTTCACGCCTCCCCTTTATGGCAGCAGGAAGGGAGAGACAGCTGTTTGGGTAACAAATCCCCTAAATGGCATATAAAAGAATGTGGAACCGAAATCAGAGCTAACAGGGTTTAGTTAAGAGTCTCGCCAGCCTCAGCACAGGTATATTAGTTACGAGATTTTGGGTGGCAACGTGCAAAGAGACCATGCCCTGCCTCTCTAATGCCTTTGGCCACATAGTTGCATCACTCTGTCACGAAACCATGAGACCTAAATGTGAGTTACCAGCAGACTTTTACATTCATCATTTGCTATCTTAAGGCTGTCTTAACATGAAGGAGAGCTTCCTTGCCCTCAAAGTGCTACCGACTCAAAACCAAAAAAAAATCAACAGGGAAATTGCTCCCAGGTGAATGGTTAATCAAGCTGCTTAATCTGCAATTGAATATTAAAAAAAAAAAAAAAAAAAAAAAAAAGTTTCAAAATAAGAAAGCCCTCAGGATAAAAACTTTTTGGCTAATTGATAAAAATTTTGGCTAACTCGATACTTTTGAGAACAAAGTCAGTATTTAATCACGGTAACTGAAACTCTCTCCTTGTAAATTGTGGTTATGATAAGCAAGGGAGAATTTTTGGGATTATATGAAAAAAAAAAATCCCAACTTGCTCTGCAATAAAACTTTTGCTTCCTCCTCTTCCAAGACTTTTTTTTTTTAATTATTATTTTTATTTTTATTTCTCTGTATTGTCTGGCAGTTCTGCAGAAACATGAATAAAGAACTTCTAAGGAGGAGAATGTTTTAGACAGGTACAATAGCCCAACAGCCAAACCACTCAATATACATTAACTGCACTTGTTCCCTTCTGGGGGGGACAGCAAGATAGAGATGTGAATTTTGATATTGCGCACCTCTACTCACTTAGGGTGTTACACAAGTCTTAGAAAAACTGTAAAATGTTCCCAATTTCTGCACACCTAAAATGATCTTTTCTGCCTTTGTGAGTCTCTTGTTGAAGATTATCCTTGGCCCTTTTCATCCTTTGTTTTTTTTTTTTTCATTTTGTTATTCTCTGGAACAACTGTGTTCCCAAGAGGGTCCTGATAGTTGCAGATTGCTCAAACCAGCTTAGAAAAACCCATCCTTTCCTGTACTGTATGTCCTTTTATTGAATTTACATTAATGAGGCAATAGGATCCTCTGCTTTTGTTCTCCATATGAAGTAACAGAAACCTAATAGGAGCAACCAGTGGAAAGGAAAACCACACTGCAGGGCAGGAAAGAAATGTCCCTGTGACATCACACTGGGAAATCGTGACCTGGTTTAGCTTCAGCCAAAGGGGTGGTTATTAGATTAACTTGCTGCCACGTTACATCAGGTTTTTGAATTCTTTGGGAGTGAGAAGGACAAGGGATGCCAGCATAAAAAAACCAAAAACCCCACAAAAAACCCCCACAACCAACCAACCAACCAACTTGAAGTCTACAGGTTTTACCTCAGTAATTCGGCAGAAGTTACAGGCATTGGTACAAGCCAAAGAATCCCACCAGTCTGGTGATTCTCTCCAAGTAAACTGGTGTGTATGGAAAGAAATTGGATTAAAAAGATATGCTGAATGATAAAAAGGCAAAGTCTTTGCTCACTACATAAAGGAGACAGGTTTGTGGCTATTATCTTTTACAATCAAGTTTGCCACCAGGAAAAGCCCTTGTAATTCCATTCCTTAACTTGTATTTGTGAAGTGTGATATATGAAGTCATTAGTCTATAAAAACAGGCGTGAAAAATATGAAAATGTCATAAAGTATTGTAATAGTGCAGGCAATAAAAATGTAGGGTTCATATAGGAAAACTGCAAGCTTAGTATAAAGTTTATGAATGTTTCAATCTGTTACTGTCAAACCCCACATTTGCTTTTCTTGTGTTAACAACAGAGCACCTTTTTTACCTCTCTGGTTTCATATTTATTCATGAGTAGCACAGTTACCCCACATCAGTAGTTTGATATTGGTATTATAGATGAGAAAAGCATGTAATCAGAAACAATTCCTGTCACTGGTGATGACTCCATTAAAAAAATTCATTAATTTGATCTTTTTGGAAATGTAATTGGATTTTCAAAAAAAAAAAAAAGATGAAAAACAATATCTTTAGTTTTACTTTCTTCACTGTTCTTTATGTACTGCGTTATTGATGTTGCCTCATTGACCTTGTCCCTTGAGGCAGGCACTGCTGACACCTTTTTTATTATTTTTCTCATTAATAAACATGTTGTGCCTCCTTCTCTAGCCAAAGCACTTCTTCCACCGTGTAGAGTGGATAAAGTGTCTTTTATCATTCATTTATTATTCATTGGCTGTTGATCCTAAGTCTTTCCATGCCAGCTTCCTACGAAAAGACCAACTGGGTGTTTACTTCCATAATTTTGTAGCCATGCACATCACTTAGCTGTTTGAGTAAGAATTACAGGCTGCGTGTTTGGACACCGACAGGTGTCCAAATTACAAAAAATTACACAAAATATTCGGGCCTTAAATACTAAAATTAATCTCATAATTAATTTAATGATATCTCATTTTAAAAAACAAATCTTACCCAGCACCAGAACGAGGAGAATCCCTACTACTTTTGCCCATCCTTCCCTAAATTCGCCGTGCCCCTTATCCCTTTAGCAAACTTTTTTAACAGGCTTTGCAGTGAGATTTAGCAGACTGGACTACAGACAAAGCCATTGGTGAGAAAAAAATAACCTGCAGTGTAGCCCCCAGATGAGGAAATAAAAGAAAAAAATACTCTCTGTGACCTTTACAGCATTCTTAACCACTAGATCCACCAAAAGTGGAAAGAAAAAGACCTTCTGCCACGTCATCCAGCCACGCACTTCCTCTGAACTACATCATCTAGATGCAGATGTCTGTACAGCACTGGCTTAGCTCCCTCTTCTTCTGTCTTAAGACACACAAACAGACACATAATAAATAAAGGAACAGTTTTAAAGTCTCAGAGTGTATCCTCTACATAATTGCTACGTTTATCCGTAATGATATAGGAAGCGTTCAGTCCCCCCCAAAAAAAACCCCAAAACCTCAAGCTCAGGAGATAACACCCCTCGACTATTATAATTTAGTTTCATTGCCTCTGTAATTACAAAAGTGAAGGCAATGCATTTTCTCTGCCTGATGGGGAAGATACAAAAGTAAAAGGTCAAGTCTTTATCTGTCTGTGGTTCTGCCACTGACTAACTGTATAATCTTGCGCAAATCGCTTTGAGATGTTGTGTATATCAGGTTCCTTGGTAGGATAAAGAGTAAATGGCATCTTCCCACTCTGCAAATAATTTTAGGTCTATGTCTGTTCTAGTAGTTTAATAATGTTAATCAACACTAATTTACTGGACAGTGCTTTTAAACACTCTCTTGAGTTTATTTTTCTGTGTTAGGATTCCCAAACCTGTTTTTATTGCCACGACTGTAAAATGCATTTAAAACATGCAGTTTTTATCATGCTGTTTTCCCAAGACTGTTAGTGAAAATGTTTTTTCTTTCAGGAGTTTGTTGTTTTCCTCTAGTGTTGGCTGACATCACTCACAACTGATCTGAAAAGTCATGCCATCATAGCAATATCAGAGTATAGCCTGAAACTTTGACTTTGTTCAGAATTGTTCAGTTGCCCTCATTCAACCCAACTATTTATTCTTTTATCCTCTCATCCATTCATTCTCTCACGTACCCTGCTTCTGACCTATTCACAGCATTATATATTGGTTTGCAAACCTCCGGGCATGTGGACTGCCCTTTTCACTGACTTACTGAAAACCTACCACCTGTTCCCTCACTCACTCTTGGACTGATCTGCCCTCAGCCTCAGATCTGGCTTCCGAGCCAGTTTTTTGGTCTTTCATCCCCTACTCTCCTCTGGTATCTTCTACCCTGCAGCTTATTTCTTCCTGAGCTTAATTAAGGACTTCAGGTTTAAGAGCACACTCTGTTGTTACAGCTTTCTT
Source organism: Empidonax traillii (assembly GCF_003031625.1). Taxonomy (NCBI): domain Eukaryota; kingdom Metazoa; phylum Chordata; class Aves; order Passeriformes; family Tyrannidae; genus Empidonax; species Empidonax traillii. The sequence goes on along the minus strand of NW_020955195.1, from coordinate 294,071 downwards.
TAACTTTTTCCTTGCTCAATTCTTTGGAGTTTTTTTTTTTTCCTAGCACAGATTTTATTACAGCTTGCCTAGACTTAAAATACCCACGTGTATATTCAACCCTCAACACGTTGTCTGAACTAGGTATATTATGACTGGGGCAGTCTTTACATGTTATTACCTTGCAGAATGCATCATCTGTCCTTTTGAAGATCAGACTTTATTACGCTTATAGTAGAGGTTTTTAAAAGCATGTTTCCTGCGTGTTCTTGGAATACTCATTATGGAATTGCTGTGGACATGTATTAATAATTGCTCATCATGTGATCTCACTGCCGCAGCATGCAGTACTTGAAAACCGATAATCCTTTTTTAGGAATACAAAATCAGTTGTAATTACTGCAAGGGCAAGTGTCTTTAGCCTTACACCAGCAGTTCACATACAATCTACAATAATGTCACAGACCTTTGGAAGCCTCCCAGATTTGTGTCCATCATGCCTTGGAGGCCATTTGTTTTTTAAGTCCCGTGAAAGACACTACTCGCAGCTGGAAGAGTAGGAATGTTCAGTGGTGCAATTTTTGCTACACCGTTGTTATTACCACAGTGTTTCCTTCTTCTCAACAAATTCCATTCAGTAATTTCTCAGCAAATTCCATTTAGCTGCTCTGGGTTTTTGGAACCTTGTGCAGGCTGCAGGCTCCCTGGGGAAAACGTGACAAAATCCCTGTGGTTCTCCTACTTGGTTCTAAGAACCGCCCTAGCCTAGACTTCATGGGAAAGAGATTAAAAAAGCATCTTTGTTTCTTCCTTTGGAATGTAATTTCACAGCTGTATCTCTCGGGAGATGCCTACAGTCTTGTCCAGGAGGGGTTTGCTAGCATATAGGTGGTTAAAGCATTGGTGCCACTGGCAGAATTTTGGGTTTTTTGACCACAGGGCTAATTCTATGGTAGAGTCAGATGGGCTTCATCTATCTAGCAAGGGCAAAAGGATTCTAGCCCACAAGTTGTCAGGGCTGGTCAGGAGGGCTTTAAATGAGGTTTGAAGGGGGAAGGGATCGAAATCAGGCTCTCCAGAGATGAGCCTAAGGGTGGAAAGCCCGAGTTAAGGGTGAAATCAGCGGCCCAGATGAAGTGCATGTTCACCAGTGCACACAGCATGGGCAACAAACAGGAGGAGCTGGAAGTCATCAACAGGAGGAAAGCTGTGATGTAGTTGCTATCACATGGTGGGATGACTCGATGACTGGAGTGCTGCTATGGATGGCTACAAGCTCTTCAGAAAGGATAGGCAGGCTGGGAGAGGTGGAGGGGTGGCTCTGTATGTTAGAGAGTCTCTTGGCTCTGTAGAACTTGAGGTAACCAGTGATATGGTTAAGTGTTTGTGGATCAGAATCAGGGGGAAGGCCAACAAGGCTGATATCCTGGTGGGAGTGTGTTACAGACCACCCAACCAGGATGATGAAGGGGATGAATTATTCTACAAGCAGTTGGTGGATGTCTCGAAATCGCCAGCCCTTGTTCTCGTGGGTGACTTTAACCTGCCAAATGTCTGCTGGGAACTCCACACAGCAGAGAAGAGACAGTCTAGGAGATTCCTAGAGTTTATAGAGGATAATTTCCTGCTCCATCTGGTAAATAAGCCTACCAGGGATGGGGCCTGCTAGACCTTCTGTTCACAAACACAGAGGGGCTGGTGGGAGATGTGGTGGCTGGAGTCCGTCTGGGGCACAGTGACCATGAAATAACAGAGTTTGCAATACTCAGGGATGCAAGGAGGGCCATCAATAAAACCCCTACGCTGGAACTTCTGCAGGGCAGATTTCAGCCTACTCAGAAGACTGGTTCAGAGGGTACTTTGGGAAACAGCCCTTGGAAACAAAGGGGTCCAGGAGGCATGGACATGCTTCAAGAAGGAAGTCCTGAATGCACAGGAGCAGGCTGTCCCAGTCGGCTGAAAGGCAAGCCAGCAGGGAAGATGACCAATCTGACTGAACAGGGAGATTTTGAAGGAAATTAGGGGAAAAAAGAGAGCCTACCGGTTACGGAAAGGGCTGGCTACTCAGGAAGAGTTAATGAATATAGTTAGGTCATGTAGAAAGAAAATTAGAGAGACAAAGGCACAATTTGAACTCAATCTTGCCACTTCTGTCAGAGATAACAAGAAGTGCTTCTCCAAATACAACAATAGCAAAAGGAGAGAAAAGGAAAACCTCCATTCTTTGTTGGACATGGGCGGGAACGCAGTTATCAAAGAGGAGGACAAGGCTGAGGTATTTAACACCTTCTTCACCTCAGACAGGTTGTCCTGAGGACAGCTGGCTTCTGGAGCTTGTAGACAGGGTTAAGAAGCTTACTAGCTCCCTGTAATCCAGGAGGGAACAGTTAGCAACCTGCTGAGCCACTTGGATCCTCACAAGTCTACCGGACCAGATGGGATCCACCCAAGGGTGATGAGGGAGCTGGTGGAAGAGCTTGCCAAGCCGCTCTCCATCATTTCCCAGCAGTCCTGGTTCTCTGGGGAGGTCCCAGACAATTGGAAGTTGGCGAATGTCACACTCATCCACAGAAAGGGACGGAAGGAGGCTGTAGCCAGGTGGGGGTTCTCGCAGGAGCCAGCAGTAGAATAAGAGGGCTTGGTCTTAAGCTTTGCCAGGGGAGGTTTAGGATGGACATTAGGAAGCAATTTTTTACAGAGAGAATGATCAGGTATTGGAATGGGCTGCCCAGGGAGGTAGTGGATTCACCATCCCTGGAGGTATTTAAGATGAGACTGGATGTGGCATCAGTGCCATGGTCTGGTAACCACAGAGGGGTTGGATCAAGGGTTGGACTTGATGATCTCGGAGGTCTTTTCCAACCCAGTGGATTCTATGACTCTACGTTAATATCAGCAGCCAGTCCCAGAGGAGATTGAGCTTATTCTTCTGCTGGTATAAATTATAGCAATTGCCTAAATAAAATACAGTAAGGATTTTTTTACCCTGCTACCCTATTTGCAATATGGATTTTCTAGTATGTGTTCAACATTTGATCCTTTTTTACGCTCCTGTTAAGTCCCAGGCAAATCATCAGAAGTGGCTATCCCTCTTCCTGGCAGGCCCTGGCCCTTCAGCCCCTCCTGCTCCGTGTTGCTGTTGCCTCCCAGAGCTGGGCATGGCTACTTTTTTCTCCATGCTTCATATGCAACGTTTTGATGGCAAATGAATATATTTGATGTTAACAGTGCAATGGACAACCGGTGGCCAAGCGTTAAGCTGGCCTAAGTCAAATCATCATTCTGAAAACGTTATGAAGGGAAGGGGATTCCCCAATGTTTTCCACACAACAAACTGTTTGCTGGCTCTGCTAATGCCCTCCTTCAAACCCTACTGTTTCAAAGACCCTGAAATATCAAGGTGGTCAGGTCTTGCCACGCATCTAAACTTTCTTCACCTGGGGTTATCATTATGACTCCATGTCTTCAAAAGGCTCCATTTCCTCAGTAATTTCTTCTTGGCAGTATTTCTTATCTACAGCTACTGTGAATTATGGATATTAGAAATTGACTGCCATGTTATTGCAACACTACACACATACTGTGTAATGCTGGAATTAAAATGTCAGCCAGCAAAGCAAATGCCAATAAACAAACAATATTTTGTTCAGTCTTGCTGAAATGACTCCTGCTAACCAAGCTGTATCAATCTGATGACACTGGGTATCACCTGTTCCACAGCAATAAAAAGAAAAGCCCAGTCAACCCATGTGTTGGTCCATGTCATTCATCAGAACAGTCACACCAGGCGTGCAGGGACACGATGGTAATCAATAACTCATCCGTGACTCAGCAGAAGGATGGCGGGTGAGACCTGTGCAGACACACCGGTCCATTTTCTCTGCTCCTTCAATACCGCCGAGCAGCCACCTGGGCGAGCCTGCCTTGAAGGTGCAGTCAATTCCAGCACCGCCCGCTTTCCATACGTGAGCTACCGGCATTCCCACGGTGGCGAGAGGCTGGATCCCCGACGCGGTGTGGGGTTCGCGGGTCCATCCTGCCCTCCCCGGCGAGACGGAGGAGGTGGAGGGAGCAGGGGGGGATGCGACAAGTGCGGCGGGGTGCGGGACAGGACAGCGCACCCGCTGCGGGCTGAGGCGCGGCCGTTCCCCAGCCCCGCAGCGCCGGGACGAGCCGTGCGGGGGGAATGGACGGCGGAGCGCGCCGCTGCCGTTAACGGGCAGGGCCGGGGAGGGCAGGGCAGGGCAGGGCAGGGCAGGGCAGGGAGGGCAAGGCAGGGAGGGCAGGGCAGGGCAGCACCGAGGCGAGGCCGCCGCAGCCCCCCCCCAGGCCGGACCCCCGAGAGCGAGGGCCGGGCCCGCCCCCCGCGGCCGCCGCCATACTGCGGGGCGACCCAAACTTGTTACTCGCGGGCACCAACTCCTCCCGCTGCCGCCGCCGCTGCTGCTCCTCCTCCTCCTCCCGCCGCCGCCCTGCCCCTCCGCCGCGGGGAGGAGGGCGCTGCGCCGGCTCAGCCCCAGCCGCGGGGAAGGCGCCGAGGCGGGCGGGGGCCTTGCGAGGGCAGCGCCGCAGCCCCCCGCAGGTAGGAGCGCCCGGCGGGGCGGGCCCGGGGGGAGGAGACGGCGGCGGCGGCGGCGGGGGGCGGGCGGAGGGAGCGGGAGGCGGCGGCGGCGGTGCCGGAGCGGTCGGCGCTGGGGCAGCGGCTGGCCGTGCCCGCCGTGCCTTCTTCTTCTCCGAGGTGGGTGCGGGGCTGGGGGGCCCGGGCGGGCGCTGCGGGCGGGGGTCGCTGGCGGCCCCCACCCGCGGCGAGGCGGAGAGGAGGAGCCTCCCGCGGCAGCAAATGAGCGAGGGCTTGCCAGGTTTATAAATCTGGTTTTGCTCCCACCTCCCCTTCACCCCCCTCCCCCCCGAGTCCCGCCGGCTCCGGCGCCAGCGACCGCCCGGCGCGGCTCGGCCAGGTGCGTGGCTGGGGCGGCCACCGGGCCCGCTGCCCGCGCTGCCCCCGCACCTGCCGCGGCTGCGGGGCCGGGGCGGCCTCGGGGCGGTGCGGACCGTGGCGAGGGGCTTCGGCGGGGCCGGGCAGGGGTCGGTTTCCCTGTGCCGGCAGCCCAGGTTGCCGGGAGCGGGGCCGGGGAGGCCGCTGCCCCCGCCGGGAAAGCGCCGCGCCTCCGCCGGCGGAGAGCGGGACGCGGCGCTGGGGTGCTCGCTGCTGGGAAACCGGCTCTGAAGAGCTGTTTGTGTGCTGTTTTTATTTTTCAGCTGTCAGGAGAGTTTAATTCGGGTCTCGGCGGAGGTGCCCGGTTTGCAAGGTATGGGTGAAGCGAGAGTTTGCCGTCCCCGTTTGCCCTTGATCTGATTCTGAGGGGGTGTCTTCGCTGGCTCCCCGAGGTGTGGGCTGTTGGGTGATGTTTTCCGCGTATACGAAACTATGCATCGTCGGCATTGAAGGGAGAAGGATTGAGTGGATGAATGTAGCCGTGGTAACTTCATTGTTACAGCTCCTTTCTGTGACGTGCTGCCTTTAGCAGGGAGGGGAGCAGGAGCTTGCTCCTGCCCTGATGTGGGAGGGGACCTGATGGATCTGCAGGTTGAAGCGCTTTTTCAAGTCTGCTCTTTCATTTAATGCTGAAACATTTTCCTGTCTTCAGTCCTGCCTTTTTTAATCGTGTACCTCTTGCAGGTAGTTGTTACTTAGGCTGAAGAATGTGAAACATCACTTTTAAGTCTTTGACAACCGAGTGTTTCTGGTAGGCTCTGGAAATCAATGTAGTTTTAACGCCTCTTAAAAAAAAAAAACATAATAAAATTCCTGCTATAATTATCGATAGGCTGTTGCCTGCTTTATGCCCATCAGGCTCAGAAATAGCTACTAATCTCATACTCCCCTTTGGATACCTGTGTGAAGGTTTTGTTAGAGAACTGCTTAATGACTTCTTATTATTAGAAAGAGTGCGAGCTCAGGCGGTTACGCAAGTGCGCCTAAAGGAAGCCGCGCTGACTGCATGGATGGCAAATGTGGAGGCCGTGCAGGAGTGGGAGTATCATTTACAAACTGAGTTAGAAAGGGGCATTGTAGGAGAGAGAACCCTGCAGCTCGAGTGGGGTGAAACAGTCCCCGCCGTGCAGGGAGAGGTGTTGGTGCAGTGTGCTGCCTGGGATGAGCACTCGTAATTCTTTCCTGTAGCTGAGATGAGGTACAGGTGACTTTTCCACTGGAAGCAAATGAGTGGCAGGGGAACGTGTTTCTGCACGTATGTTCTTAAAAGGAAATCAAAACCAAAAAAAAAAAAAAAAAAAAAGCTTTTCAAATGTGGAGCTGGATCGGCAGATGAAGCTTTACTGGCTTTACTAGGATCTCTTGGCCTGAAGAGGAAGTATTTCACCGTTCCCCCCCTCCCCTGAAGCAATTACTTTAGGTACCCTTTGTGATGGTCAGGGATTGCTACAGAGCCCGCTGACAAAAGCTGCTTGCATTCATACTTACCGAAATAGGTCTGCAGTTGTTTATTTATTTACTTTTTATTTGAAACGAAAGCCATTGTAGGGTGGTTGCTACTTCCACAGCAAATGAAGCATTTGATGTGAATGGATCTATTTCAAAACTGTCACGCTGATTCAGAGGTTTTTCTGGACACTGGAAGTAGGGGTGTGCCCACAGACTGCTTTTAACGTGCTGTGTTACCATCTCTTTGCTGGTATATTGCGATTCAGTCCCCTCTCCTCCTCCTCCTGTCCCTGTATAAAACCTAATAACCTTTTGTTAACCTCCTCTCATGGATACAGCAGTACCGTGCCAAAATGTGTGTCTTAATACCACTTAGAAGTCCTGCAAGGAGAGGAGTTGTTCTGGATGCCCTGGTGCTTCCCTTGCTGGCCTCTCTCGTGGGCAGCTTGAGCTTCAGAGTTACCTGCTTCTTACTGGGGAGGAGCTGGAGAGGATCTGTCACCTGTCCATAGCCACTTGGCTGGAGTTGGAGACTGCACTGTGCTCGCTCTTTGGTGGACTCTCACCCTCGCTGCCAGCTGGCTTAGGGGTTTTGTGTCAAATGAACATTCTGTCGTTAAAATGCATCATCTTAGATGTTTTCTTACAGTGAAGTAAGTGGCAGGTCTCTTTCAGTCATGTCAAAATTAGTTCTTGGTCTGGGCTGCTGGCGTTAGGTGCAGTCCTTGCATGTGCCACCTGGTTTGCTAAAGGTGTTGCATGAGTTGGTAGATAAGTTGTGCCATACTCTGATTTTAAGGATGACTTTCCGAAGTGGGACTCTGAATCAAGGGAAATAAAATCTTGGAGCATTTCTGTCATAGTTGTGCTGTCTTGGAGCTCTGCCAGTTTTTTTTTGCTTCATTTGTGGTTTTCTCCAGGAAAAATGGAATCTCAAGCCACAGTTGTTGCAATAGGGATTTTGTAGATAATAAGGAAATAGGGTGTTTATGCTGAATGTTCAGAGGTGAAGTTTTTTTATCCCAGTTTTTGCTGTGCAATGGTAACTCGAAATAATTGCCAAGGTTGACTGAAATTTCTTGTAAGCCTTCAGTGCTTTGAAATGTTGGGTCTTGTTGGATTCATATTCTGTGATTTAAAGTGAGCTGAAAAGGAGTTTCTGAAGGTAAATTACCATGAAAGTGTTTTTCATGAGTGGGTGCTGATCTACTGTGCTACTTATTAAACTGAGGTTTAAGTAATTAAATTACTTATAGATGTGACTGAGAGAATTTTTCACAATGTTTTAGTTTCAGAAAAAAATCATTAAATATTTTCTGGATGGCACGTGATAATAAGGTTGGAGATTTTTAGTTGACAACAAAAAGAAGCAAAGCAGGTCGTTAACTTCCCTGAGTTATCCATTAGAAGTTCCTCTCTTTTTTTTTTTTTTTTTTTTTAACACATGTCTGTAAATTGCTGTGTTGGAAATTTAAAGTGGGAATTCAGATTTTTATTATTGTGTTAACATTAAACACTTCAGGGAGGTTGTTCTTTGTTGTGCCTTGTACTTAGCTGCTGTATCCTGCGCTAGTTAGCTGAAGAAAGGTATGCCCAGTTGGGAAGTTGCATAATAAACAAGGAGGTGGGAAGTGCTTTTGGCTTTTTATTTGATTCTTCTTTCTCTCAGGCTTTCTCCTGCCTTGTAATTAGTCATTTCTCTGATGATACAGCAGCCTTTTATAACACCTTCTTATAGTCCTGTGCTTGAGTGTCTAGATAGACAGGTAGAAGAAATGCATTGAAAAGAATGAGAAAAGTCCCACTTATGTTACTTGTGTCTCAAGTTTGGGGAAGTTGGAATGGCTGTAGAGTTGTTGTACCAAGAGGAGCTTGTGAATGTCAAAAGGCTGCTGCAGGTTCCGTTTGGAGAGTTAATTCACCTCTGTGTGGATGTAGCTGTGCAGGCTGGGTGTGGAAGCTGTTTTAATTGTTTTCCTTGTGATATGAGGGGTTTGTCTTTGTTTCTTAGATGAATTAGTGAATGGAACAAAACTGACTTTTTCTTTTACCACAACTCTTCAACTACAAAAAGTAGCACCTCATATTTTGGACTGATGTGTGCCATCATCTTGGATGATGGGGAAGTTACAGCTCTTGCTATACAGAGCTGGATTAGAGGGGTCTTGCATTAATTCTATTCTGGCCAAAAAGCTTTTATGTTCCGTCTTTTATCTGCCTTTAAAACACCAGGAATGCAAAGGGCTGTTTAGCTTTCTGGGGGTGCTGCTGCAGCCTGCCTTCATTATGAGGAAACTTAGTGCCGGCAGTAAGAAGTGTGTTGTGCTCCACTTCTGCTAACCAAAGGTGTCTGTGAGCTGCTCTGTCTCCTCCTGCTCCTTGCAACACCGAGCTGTGCTGCAGTGAGCTGCTGGATATGTGAACAGGTCTCTGAAAATGGCATGAATAAATAAAGAAAAACTTATTTTTAGTACAGTTAGTGTTACTTTTTTTTTTTTCCTAAATCATGGGATGGAGGAGAATAAAAAGACTTTTTTTTTTTGAATGGGAGGTGTGCATGTTGTTTGTAGTACTGTAACTCTTGAGATTTTTGACGAGTGTTTTAAAGCACTGAACAGCAACCTTTACTTCAAGAGAATGTTCTTACATACCAGTTTTTCTGGCCTGAGGGGGACGCAAAACAGATGGAAAAATAGTAAAAACCTGGACTGTAGATGTAAGCAGATAAGGAACTTCTCTAAAGACAGTAAATAAAGTTAATTGAAACCCATGTATCAAGTTTAGAGTAAGTCTGTTGGTAATCTAGAAGTAGCGTACCCACTTTCTTGTCTTTGCCCGCTCTTCCACCTATTTCTTTTTCTCTCTCTTCATGTACAGCAGTGAACACATAATCCACCAGGCATTTTCTGCACTGATCCTCTTAAAAAATTAGTATTAGCCTATATATGAGGCAGGCCAAAGAGGATTGAACACTGCTGCAAAATTAGTACCTGTTGCCCTCATTGCAAGGGCAGGGAAGTTCCCTTTCTCTTGTGAGGAGCTTGGTCGTGCTTTCTTTGCAGGGCTGTGCGTGCCAAGCAGATGTGCAGGTGATGGAGCATGGATATGGAAGGGACTGGGAAATCCTGACCTTGTCAGAGCATCTTATTACTCGCATGGAAGACATGCAAAGCAGGGGAGTGTTTAGGGAGATGGGCAGTTCTGCTGGGAAAGCAGGCAGGGGAGTAGAAACTTGTGCAGACTTGGGTAGCTCTTCACCGGTGCGCAGACAGAGACACCGAAGGTTGTCTGGAAGCTAAAGCAGGTCTGGCAGAACCTTGGCGAGGCAGAGTGGGAAGTCTGGTGTTCCTCCGTGCTTGAATAAAACGTCCAGGTCCACATGGATTTGCATGCATTGCAAATGGCAGAGTGGAGGAGTAGGGGGAAAAAATGCATGAAATGTGATTATGGTTCCTGCTTTGTTCAGGAGTGGTTTTCAAGGGCAGGCTTTAACTGTGCTTCTGCTCAGTTCTCCTCCTTCTGCCAATATAAAGCAGGCATTATTCTTGCCCCAAATAATTGTTTGTATACGCTCATTTGTGCCTGTTTTTTTTTTTTTTTTTAATAAGTGATACTGTATGAACGTTGTCATTGTACATGCAGAGAGATGCATGGAAACATGGAGGCTTTTTGTTTTTATAGAATGTCTTTGTTCTCATTTTCAGTGAACAAGATAATGAGTTCAGTTTGTTTGTTACTGGAAAAACAATGCAGGATGTAGGGAAGAGAGCTAGACATGTGCAAGCCTTTGGATTTGTGTTTGAATTCTCCCTCCCTGCAAATTCGATGTGTTCTGGAGAGAATGGAGCAATATAGACTTTTTAAAAGACAAAGTGCCCACTGAATCTGTGCCTTAATTGAGGTCACAAAAGTTATGCTTGGCTCTGTTTAGGTTTGTTGTAGTTAAACCTTGTAAGTTTGAAATACTTCAAAAGGAGCTGTCTCTTGTGTGGCTTGAGAGTGATACAGACTGGTCAAAGCTTGTGTGGGGACACGCTGAATTTAGTAATTTATGTCTGTAGGATGCATTACTTCACCTGTTTGGTTTGCAAGGTCATCTCTTGTTACAGTAGGAGAGATTAAACTGGCTGTGCTATGAGTTGTTTGGGACTGCCATTTGCACGTGGGTAACACTGGTTTGTTTGCTAGAGTAACAGCAACTTGTGAGAAGGTGTGTCAGTATGATGTTTTACTGATACCCTTCTCTGTGCTCTTACTTCATCTCATAATGCTTGAAATTCGTTCAGAAGACACTTATTAAATCACATTTAAGGAATAAAATCCCAGTTAATGGAAGCAGACCACGTGGCTGTTCAGTGAAACCAGCTGAGATTCCTCTCGCTCGCCTGAGGGTGTAAGGAAGACAGAGTTTGTGGAAAGAGGCTGTACTGATCATTGGACCAACTGATATAATGGCAGGTTTTGGGACAGTCAGTATTCTCTCAACCTGATCTTATAAAATATTTATTGTTCTTCTCTCTAAGCCCCATCTTAGACGTTCTTGGTAGACTGTAATTCTTCCCAGACACTGCAGTGTGGGCCGTGAGATATGACTGTGTGTAAATCTGTGCTTAATTTGAGTATGGTAAGAATTGTCTGCAAAGCATTTAAAAACAGAGGAGTGGTCTGCACACAGAACTTGATAATCAGGACCCTGACCTTGCCAGCAGGTTTG
>NW_020955195.1:173803-282859 GCF_003031625.1 Empidonax traillii | reverse complement strand
CCAAAGGTACTAAAAAATACCAGACAAACAAACCAACTGAAAACCCCCGACCCCAAAGAAAACTCAACAAAAGAATTGCGGTAGTAACAGGGCACTGATGCTCTGGTTGGCCATTTCCAATACAGAAGTCTGCTGGAGCAGTGTTGTGCTCAAAGCTTTTTTTTTTTTCTCTCCCACTTAAATGTTATTGCTTTTCATAGAAAGTGTGTAAAATAGCCAGAGGCAAGAAATTGGGCATTCCTGTTTCCGCTCAGCAATTGCATAAAATTACTAAGGATTTGCTGGAGGTGCATGTGTGTGCCCACACAGCTCCCCACCTGTATTTGGCTGTTGATGTACCCTACCTGAAGGGTCTGTTTGTCAGAGATCAGAACCATTTGTCATCCATCAGAACTGTAGGTGTAAAGAAAATAAGTACCTTTGATAGAACTGATACTCCCCCACCAAGAAACTGAAACAACAACAAGAAATGCCTGCAAAGCCACTAAGAAGTATTTGCTAAGAAGTAAGAATTAAATTTTTCTTTGTTGTCAAAATCTAGTCTTACTTAAAGGAATGACTGCCTTTTTCTTCCTGAGATTATTGGGATTGTTAAACATCTTCAGTTAAATGTTTAGATTCTTGACCCTATTGGAAATAAATTTACTATTCAGTTGTATCAGACTAGGTTTTACTCATTAAATAAAATGCCTTGAAAGGTCATCCAGATTATCTTCTAGGTAAGTGAGACATAGAATGGCCTTTTCATTTCACTTCTTTTGCATTGGGATTAGTTGTGAGGGATTGTACAATAAATATATAAGACAGACCTTTCCATAGGCTTAAGAGCTTTCCTCCCTGCAATTTTCTCTCTCCAAAGAATTAAAAATAAAAGAACCAGCCCGTGTGTATACATTCACAATATATTAATAATTTAAAATATTTGACTAGCCATTTCCAATGAGGGTGAACACTACTGGAATAGTTTCTGTCCTCAAGTATGCAAATAAATTCACTCCAAATGTATCTGGAATCTTATCTTTTATGAGTTTAAGGGATTTATTATAGCAGTGTCAAAGGGGGTGAGACACAAATCTCTATTTCATACAAACAAACAACTGCATAAATTGTATTTGCTCACAGTATTAAGATGCTGATAAGAAGACATTCTCAAATGGTTGAATTTGCCTATTTGGAATTGATTTAAAATAAAAAAAGCATCGTCTTGCATCCATCTTGAGACAGCCTTCCTCAAGTGCATAAGTTGATTGTACGTCGAATAGTACATTCAGGAATTCTGCTGAGCTTTTTTAGGAACTTCTTTTTCCTGCTTTAGTACTGACAGCCACCAGGTAAAAAAGTTACCATTATTCAGAGCCTGTCTTCTGTTCTCTAATGGTTGGGTCTTATTGAGAGTTCAGCTCCTGTTGCTGCATGTCTGCCTCTGTTTTTCCTCGTAGCTATGCCTTCATCTTCCTGGAATAGGATGAAGATTTACTATACATCAGTTTCATCGCAAAAAGAAATTTCTCAAGAGATTGTGAAACGATGTTTTTGATCAAGATGAAGCATCTGATGGCCTCTGCACTCACTCTCAGGTCTCTGCTTGGTGTTTGCTGAGCAGGCTGTACACACCGAAGATCAATCTGCTGCACTGTGAGGGGTGGTGCTGAAACAGGCCTGGGAGCGTGTCCTGGGGAATGGGCAAGAGCAGAAAGAAATTTGGGGAGCAGGAGTAGCTGCTGTTTGGCTGTGGAAGGTGAATGGAGTCAGCTGTGCTAATTTCCATGCACATAAACGGGCTCTGGGAGTCAGAGGTGCTAACGTGACCCTGTCATTACACGGCACCCCAGCAGTGAAGGGAGCTTTGAGGTTCCCACAGAACCTGTGGCCTGCATATTTCCATGGCAACAGCCATCCCTTACACATTTATAACCTTTGATTAAGGACACAAAAAGGAGGGGAGAACCTTTTTAAAAGTTAAAAATGTAAAGCTTTAACCGTATCTTTCACTTTAACCACATCCATTACTCGCGTTCCTTGGAGTGTGGAGATTTTATGAGGAATGCAGATCTCCTTTTCCCCATCTGCTAGACTTCAAGGTGATGTGTGGGGACAACTGTGATGTTCTGGAGATGGCCATCTGACTTTGATCATAGCTGCACTAACATCACTCCACCAATTTAGTTGCTACCTATTTATATTAGTATATTTTGTACCAAAATTATGCTTGAAGCCTGTTACGTGAGCAGATTTGTGTCTCTGATGACAGGATTTGAAGGGAAAAAAACCCCACCTTAATTTTCTGTAGAATAAGACTTATTTTCAAAGATGAGGAGCATGAGGTATACCCTGAATCATGGTTTCTGAAGCAATATAATGGCTGATGCACAAAAAGCCTTATGCTCGTGGCGAGAGCAAGCTGTTCCTGCAGAAACTTGCTATTGGCTCGCGAGCTGTGTGGAAGGGCATGTTTATGCTTGGTGTATCTTCACGTCTCTCCCTCCTCTACCCCTCTGCCTGTTCCTGAAGGTGTTTTTCTTCATGCAGTGGTGGCCAGGTAGCAGTCTTTGTGGAAGGAGTGCTCTCTGTTCAGATCCATTGTTCTCCTGGGTAATGTGCAGGTGCACCGTGCAGCATTTCCTGGGAATTTGTCAATGCTGAAGAGCAGTGGAATTTTGCCACCCGCCACTTTTCTTGAGTCGTCCTTGGGGAGAAATACTGAATTGTTTGTGGATATCATGTTTGTGCTACCAAGAGCTGAACTGTAATATCAGGACTAGTGCAGTGGGGGACCTCTGAAGAGGGATGAAATAAAGCTGTATTTCCTCTGTGCAGTTACTTTTGGATAGCTAAAGTTTGGTTTTGCTTTGGATTAATTGGTGCTGACCGGAGGGGAAGGCAGAAGTGACTGTGACTTGCTTGGTGAGAGAAAATGACAAATGGTTTTCTGGAACTACATGTGGAGTTTCTTCAGTATTTGGTCCTCATTTCTTTCAGAAGGAAGAGGTGTGTAGATGCTGCCAAGCCTCATGGTGGATGATTGGTAGTTGAAATGGACAGAGTTGGATACAGCTGCCAGAGCAGGGAGTTCTGCAGTCCTGTAGTTCCATCTGAGTCGCTAAGGCTGAGTGCACTGTATGGTCAGTAGTAGCCTCATGTGCTGCTTCTGCCTTGACCATGAGGTGCCCTTCATGCTGCTGATGTACAAACTCCTTAACGTTCCTGGAGGAAGTTTTTGGTACTGAAAGACCCGGTTTGCTACTGGGCTGAGTTCACAGTGACTGTGAAAATGGGACTGGAAAGTTCATGATGCTGGGATATTTAGAAGGATGGTCTCCTTTTATAAAAGAGAAAGGAAAGCAAAAAGAAAACCTGGAGGAAAGGCTAGGAGTGGATATTGATACTGTTAAGATATAACTGTTGTCTGCTTGGGATCTGAATAAAAGCAGCAGAAAACAGGTCATCCTGGTCATACAGGACATCCATGTCAGATGGACTTGATGGTATAGTTACAGCATTTCCCTCTACTTTCATGAATCAGAAAGCTGAGGTTTAGCACTTAATTGGTGTGTTTGTTTGTTTGTTTGTTTAATAGTCAGGGGATGAAGCATTGTTTTGGCAACTTTGAGTTTCAGCCAAAGTTAAACAGTTGGATTTTAAGGCTGAAGTAACTGCTGGACCAAGCTGCCTTGCCACCTGAACACAAGACATCATTCAAATGTAGAGTTACATCCATGAAGAGTGTGGTCATTTGTCTTCTGGTGGAAGAGTGCTGTCAGACCAAAGTCACAAACACCTCCTCTCTGAGGTGGTCTTGTTCTAGTGGTTATTATCACCAGAGAAGGAAAGTTGTGTTGTTTTTTTCAGCTTCTGCTGTGGGGCAGGAGAGCTTTCCCAGAGCTGTTGTATGGTGCAAACAGTGGAGTGGGGTAATGCTTAAGAGTAGGAAACATTTATTAGCTTCTGTATCAATTACAGCCAAGATTCTAACTCCTATTTTAGGGTCCTGAAAAGTTGTTTGCGAGCTTTGTAAGGGTTTTGTGTCCTGTTTCATCAAAAGAGAATAAATATAAGCAAGGTCCAAACGAATAACATAAATTCAAACTACCTAAAAGGCAGATAGAGGTTTGTAGAGGTGGGAAACTAAGTGGTCAGAAATTAGGAATATTGAAAGCACATTGTTGGAGTTTGAAGGTGGGTACATAGAGTGCAGGACAGACAGCCCCTGATGATCTGAACACGTGCCTCTGGCTGGAAAGATGGTGTGGCAGCTCTGGGTTTGTGTGTTCAGACCATGATGTTTGGGCAGTCTTGGTGAATAGTTCATCCAGATCCTGAAGAGTCTGTCTGGATAAAGCTCATCTGGAATAGGTACATAGGCAGAAGATAATTTAGTAGCCTATGTTCAGAATTTGCAGGCTTTTACATTGGCTTCTGATAAATGTTTTAATGGTCTCACTAAGAAGAACAGTGTGGATTTTCAGTGTAGTACTTTCATTACAGCCAGTAGCACCATGAAAATGTTTGGTCAGATGTCTATGCAGGATTGCTGCCATGACTTTGAACCTTGTTCAGATGTGATCGAGTGACTTCAGCAGGCTCTTTTGAGACCTTTCCTGTGATATTGAAAATCCTTTGTGATTACATGAGTTCAAGATCTTCAAGCCTCGAGATTTAAGACTTGGAAATTGTAAATGTCGATGAGATTCTATATTTGGTTAGTCAGGCTGTTACTTTTTTTTTTTTTTGCAATCTCTGAGTGTGCCTTCCATTCACAGACAGAAGAACCTTCGTTTAGGGTTAAAATTAATCAAATATTGACAGTAAAGCCATAAGCATTTTATAGATCATACAGTCTAAAGCTGGCATATGTTAAGATTCTTGTGGGAAACAAAAAAAAAAATGAAGCTTCACTGCTGAGATACTAACAGTAATGATGCCTATCAATTTCAGCATTCAGAGAGAGAAAACACAGTTTTGAAGCACTGCGTTTGTTACAGCAAGTAATTTTTTTGAAAATGTATTGATGGAACTGTTTGTACTGCTGTGAGCCAGAACAATGTCAGGTGGGTACTGCCTGTACTGGAAAAAACAACTTCATGATTTCCTGAATCATCCTGACTACAGGAATGTGAAGGCCAAAACTGTAATAAAAATGGGTGATTATTGCTTTTCACTCAAAGAGAAAAGCCGTAGCTAAAATTGGATTTAGCTTTAATTCTTGATGTTTCATTTCCTTTACTTCAAAGCAGGTCATAAAAGCATAGTTGATACCTTGCTTTTAAAGACAAGTGTGTTCTGTGGGGCTTAGAATTCAGGCTTCATTAAAATTAAAATCATGTTAGTCTAAATTTCAATGTCAAGCTGCTTAGAAATTGTTTTAATCTAAATTTTAATCTCAAACCGCGTAGATAGTTACATGGGTAGAGGAAAGTTGGTATTTTAGTTATTTTTAGCTAGTAGCCGACGTAAATCAGGTTGTGTATGTAGCATTCCTACCACCTAGGACAAAGAAGTATTGTATACAAAGCTTGCTTTCTCGTTGCCCAAATTTCCCGTTGCTGTCACGTACAACAAATGTAGGCATAGCTGTCTGTTGTCCTTGCAGATGATGTGTAGTGTTGGCACAGATTTTCCAGGCTCACCACGCTGAACCAGTAGTGAGATGGGTGCCAGAGGGTTAAGTGTGTGGAATGACAGCAGTGGCATCAGCAGCAGCAGCAGGGTGATGATCTCTTTTCTCTCTCGGGGTCTGTTGTGACTTAGGGAAGTTTGTGCAACGATCCTGCAAAACATTGTGTTGGTGCTTTCAGCGCTTGGGTTTGTGGCAGAGGCAGGAGGTGGGAAGGTAAGTAAAATGCACATCAGTGTGTCTCCTTTGGTTGAGAGGCTGTGTCTCAGCCCAGCTGCCAGCCAGCGGACTGCTCATAGGAATAAAGTGCTCGTGCTTGTTTTGGCACCGGGCTTTGTGGCAGGGGGGAATTGGGTTGGCTACAACAGCCCAGTGCTTGCTGTGGCGACTGTGGCGTGTGCCTGGACTTGGGCTGTGACCCCCTGCTCAGCTCTTTTTGGCAGGAGGGCAGAGTGGTCTGATCCAGAGCCTGAGGTCAGCTGCTCAGGCTTTTACATCTCTGAGAGGTGTGTGGGACAGCCTAGCTCTGAAACTGCTGAAGGGGGAGACACTGTGATAGCAGTGGGGGTAAGTAGTGAAGCTTTATGCTATGGGAACATGCTGGTGAGGTTTAGTGCGTGTCATATAAGGGCTGTCCTTGTGCATGGGGGTTATGTGGATGTGCATCATACAGGAATACATTAATTAATCAAGGAAGTATTCTAGTATGAACAGGAAACTGTTGAAAACCTGAGCTTTTCAGTAGCACTTCCCCTTGCCTGTCTAGGCTCTGTGTGATGAAATAACTTCTGAGCTTCAATGCTTTAAGCACTTGGCAAAACTTTTTTTGTACTCAAGCTTTCTCTATTTGCTCATATTGCTGCCGTGTTTTTTCAACTTTCTGAATGTGCCTTGATTGTATTAAGGATATAAAGCACTTCTTTTTTTTGGGGGGGAGATCTCCCAAAGCAAGGATTGCTCTCTCCATTTTCAAAACTTAACTGCTTTAATTTTAATTCTTAATTTTATTTGTTCTTCAGAATTTTTGTGAAAAGGGTTAAATGTTTTTTATGTTACTGTAATGTGAGATGAAGCAAGAGCAGTTTAATCTTCTGTAGTTGATGAAAATGTGAACTTTAAAAAAGTGTTCAGGAAGGAGAGAAGAAAGCAAGCTGAGATTTCACTGATTCTTTGAGAGGCTGTGGAAGTGATTGTGAAAGCTCCTGAAACTTTCATCCCAACAATCAAGCCGTGTCTGATATAACCAAATTAGGTAATTCCCTTTGTGTGGGGAAGAGGGACTTGAGGGTTGCGAAAGGACAGTTGTGTTTCACTTTCACAGTTAATGATTTCCATTTCCTGCAAAAATCTGGAGGCTCTAGACTCAAGTGTAATTGATGGTTTTATGGTACTACCAAGGCTGTGTTGTGTTCTGGTGGCATTTGAGGGCCCCAGTCAGGCAGGGCTTTGGTGTGTTAAGAGTTTATGGTATATAAACACCAGCGAGAGACATGGTCACTTCCTTGAAGTTTACAGCGTAGTTTGAAACAAGAAGAAAGTGAGCCTTGTGGAAGGAGGGTAAGCAGGATTTGCAAGATAACTTGAGTGGCCCTGCTGCATCCAGGCGCCTGTTTTGTCTGAAAATTATTTCCTGTAAGTTTTTCTAAATCTTTTTGCAGATGTGGATCCCAAATGCCTGGAGGTGAGACAGGGGAAGCTGTTATTTTTTGTCGTTGTTGTTTTTGAATAATCTGCAAAATTAAATGAGTGTGGGGCAGAAAATAAGAGCATCAGCCATAGGTACAAGCTGTGTGATGTGGACTTCAAGTTCGGATAGCTGGGCAGGATAGAAAAACTATATAAAAAGAATTATTTAGGTGTTCTCACAGAAAAGGTGATTTTGGTGTCTCTGAGAATGAGGACAGTAAGGATCATGTCCAGATTTTGAAGTGAATGCATGACGTGGGGAAGAAAAGGTGACTTGCTCTGAAGAAGCACATCCATGCAATTTCTAAATGCTCATGTTTCATTCTAGACTGAAACTACAGCATGTGTTACTGATCTGATGAAAGCCAAAATTTGTGTTATTCTGATTCACACTTTACCTTCTTGGTATACCCACTGCAAGTGTCTTAACAAAGCCCATGAGCATGGTTTTTTTTCTCTTAGTCTCTTCAATTTATTGAGAAATAGATACATAATTTTATTTTCTAAGATATCTGTGCAGAGAATTCAGCCCATTTTGTAAATCTGGCGTGATTCTACTGGTATCCTTCCTGTGCCACAGCAAAAGAACATGCAAGCCTACTGCTGCTTGTTACCGTGTTCACACTGTGATAAAAAATTTAAACATAGTGCAGCTGATTATTGCTTGTGTTTATGTATCTAGGTATACCAAACCTGCTGAGTTCGTTTCTGCAAATGGGTTTTTCCCTGAGGTTTGGATGCAGGCTGCACTAATTGATCCTTGGCAGTAGCTGTATCGATAAGCTGAGTCCTAATAGGCAGCTGGTCTAACAGAAGTGGGTTTTTGGAGGGCGGCCTTATTGGAATATGGCTCTCATTATGGGAGAGCACCACATTTAAAGTCATTTTAGTTCTTGATGTTGCAGTAGTGCCTGCTGGAGGTGGTGTGATTACTCCAGGGAGAAGGTGGAAATGCCTCACATCACTCAGCTGTCCTCCTGCTGATTAAGGAGTGTTGCTGCCCAAGATGCCTTTAGGAGGTAGGCAATTATTTTCAGACAGAGAGATGTTAACCAAGAACTGGAGCCTTATGGGAGGAAGGGGTAGCAGAGCTGGAGAGGGAGGGGGGCCACTCCCAAAGCATGCAGCGTTTCTTTTGCCGCTTCTCAGTATTAATCTCTTTAGAAAGCTTTCCCCATTTACATGGTGAAGCATTTAGCACTTGTGGGCTGACTGTGTGCAGAGCTAAGTGTTCTCTGTTTCATATTCTTATTTTTGCACTTTCTTGAATGTAAAACAACCTAGTGCTGATTTGCATAGTGCTAGTAATTGTTGGTGAGAGCACCACAGATGCTTTTTATTCCTGCTGCTCTTTCCAGAGAGTATTAGGGCGTTTGTTTTGGTTGTGTTTTAATATTGATCCAAAATCTAGTTTTAAGCAGCAGAGGGATTTATGTGCAGCAGGCTGCTGCCATGTGGTCACTGTTTTTGTGGCAGACTCATTACTTGATGACAAAAATCAGGCCATTGCCAAGTGCTCAAGGCAACCTTTTGCTAAGGTTGTTGTAAGGGAGCTCTGGGAACAGCCATGCAGCTTGAGTTGCAGGTAATAATTTAGATACTTTGTTAGGGAGAGTATATTGAAACCTCATTTGAAGATTCTTCATCTAGTAAATCAGTTGTCCCAATAGGGAATAATTTAGTGGCAGTGGAAAAGAGTCGTCTTAAATTGTAAAATTCTGTAATCTAGACTCCAAATGAGAGACATTTACAAAGTGTTGCCACTGCTGACTGACCAGTTTCATTACATCATAACTAACAATGAAGCTGTTTGAATTACTCAGCAGACTGAGATGTCTTCAGCTGTGAGTCACGCTACCTAAGTGGAGATTAATTTGTAAATGATCTTATGTTTATATGTACATTGGAGAGGGATTTCTTTCACTGACTAGAGATCATGTTTTCATCATGTCTGTGAAAGGCTTGGTCAACACTGAGAGTACCCAGACAGGCACACGTAGGTGTAGTTTCCCACGGACAGCAATGCCTGAGTAAGTGCCTCGGTGTTGTTTTCATGTAACTTACTGTCTTTTTTAATTTTCTTGGTGCACTGTGTATAGATACTATATGTTTTCTATTGCCACACAGCTTAACTGCAAGGAATTCACAAAAAAAATGTGGTGTATGTTGTGAAGATTGTAGCTGAACGTTTGGCTGCTTTGCTTACGCTGCGAGCGTGCAAACCTGGAGTTTGAATCTTGAGATCTAATTTGAAGTCACCAGGCTTTGAAGGGATTTGTAATAATGTATAGAGAATAGTATGTGTTTATAAAAGTAACTGGCAGTTGAATATCAGTATTCTTTACCCAAAGGCATGCTGAAGTAAGATGGATAAATGGGGGCTGGGATGACAGGGCCGGATTTCAGTTGCCTTCTAGAATGTATTATTGCGTTTTCTGGTTATTGCTTTCAAATCATGCCAGTGCTTTTGTTTTTTATTAAAACTTGTGGTATGTATTGCGTAACTAGTTCTGGGTTTGTGTTTTTAAAATTTAACTGTGCCTTGGTTATCAGCATCACTGAAGCTCACTTGAATAAAGGAACAGAATTTGCTCCATACAAATCCAGAGTCAGTAGGGCGTTGTTTTGCAATTATGTACAAAACAAAAGGCAAACCAAGAATAAAATCTGCCTTTTAGAAGACACCAGAATAATGTTTTATGCTTTCTTAATAACAAGAAAATACTTAAAGTTAAATACTGAAAGGATGCTGTTACCTTTTGATGGCACTGATGCTTTGTCTATTAAGGAACAGAGAAAACATAAGGGGAGGGGAGTCTGGGAGCACTTTGAGAAGCTAATAATTTAAGAAGGAATTTACCTTGTGTGAGTTTAGCAGATTTTTTTTGTTTTAGTGTGCTGGTAAGTTTCATTACTCTAGTCAAGGTCTACGTGAACCTATTAATTCTTATTTAGTTTTTTTTTGCTGAATTTGGTCAGAGGAGGAAAACCGAAACTGTCACACTGACAAAAAAAAAGTGGTTTCTGAGAAACAAACCTTTGTTACTGAGTTGTTTTGTTGTGGTTGGGCATGCAGTGCTGTCTGAGGCTTGATGTCTTGAACTTGCTTTTCCCCTCCTACTACAAAAATAAGTGTGTGTGTGTATATATATATATTTGTTTCTAGGGAGAACAGCAAATAGACTCAATAAGAGCTGATGTAGTGTACCAAATTGGGGAGGTTTTTACAGTAAGTGAGACCATGGCACACACAAAGAATTGGATACCTTGAGGTGTCTTCTCTCGAGGAAGTCCATCTTTGTTGGGAACTTTCGTTGTGGCTGATGAGATGGTTTCCATGGATCATTGTGTGGGGAGAGGAGAGCAGGGTTTGGCCTGGTGGTGGTAGGTCCTTCAGAAAGAGTTTGGCACAGCAGGCTTTTCTTGGTTTTGATTTGGCTGTCGGGGCTGCTGGGAGATGAGATTTGTTTTTGTGGGTGCAAGTGGCCTTTCCCTGCACTCAGGTGGAGTGATGTGAGAGGGTGGTCACATCTGTCGTGGGAGATGTGTGTGATACAGACCTGCTTTTCTCCTGAATGACTGAAACCTGGCACGGTGCAACTTTCTTTGGGGAGTGGAAAGATGGTACTTCTGATCTGGAGTACCTCTCATTGGTATTTTGCTCTCCCCATTTTCTCTCTGGGTATGTAGCTTTTTCCTTTTCCTTTCCCTTTTTTATTTTTTATTTTTTTTTCAGCAAATCAGATGCCATACGACTGGTGTCCTGAGTAACCCTCTATATAGCCTTTTTTTTTTTTGATGGACTTCAGTACAGACTCCTCTGCCTTTGCTTTGGTACCTGTCGCTTTTGTGCTGGCTGGTTTGCACTGAGCTCTGCAGGCACTGGCAGCCAGGGGCAGAGGTGCCAGTGCTGTGGGGTGGCTCAGGAGGTGGCTCTGCTGATCTGGCAAACCCTTGAATTTTTTTTTCATAGTGCAGCTTCTATTTGTGTCCTGAGAGTTAACTGCTTTTTAGTGGCAAAATTCATGCTGTAAATGCCAGTTGGGGAAATGTAGTTGCAGATTTGAAGTGGACAGTGTTCAGGTGTCCTTCCTCGTTTTGTCAAGAGCTAAATGGTTAAAACAGCGAGAGGTTTCCGGTTACCATGCTTGTATCAGCTGACTGCGTGTTTTTCTTTTTAATGAAATGTGGCTAGCTGAGTGGTTGGCATCTGCTGTGAGGAAGGGTGAATGGAAGAGGGAAATACCAGCGATCAGTTTTGTGACTTCGCTTTGCAGCCCAGCTGTTCAGCACAGTGCAGTAAAACTTGGCAGTTTCGGCGATTCAGAATGATTCTCTGGCAGTTTCACATTGTTTTACTGCTGGAACAAAGTGGCTGCTGTTGTTGTGGTTGTTGCTGTTTGCAGTGTGCCTTCATCAGTGTAGAATGAGGTCCACAGGAACTTGCTGTGAACCTAATGATCTCTTTTGAGGGAATCACAAACAGTTTGGGATTAGTCCGGCTGCTTCAGCAGTGGGACCAAGGACCACACTGGGGGTGTGTAGGACAGAATGCCAGGGCAGAATCCCTTGGTGCATGCTGGCTTCTGCACTTAAAACAGGTTTGTGAGAACAGTGCTGACAAAGTCACCCCGTTGCATTAGCAACCAGAGATGCAAACAAGAGGTCTGGGGAGGGCTGCAGTGGCTGAATCGCTGCATTTTGTTCAGCCTCTGGGAAAGCCACGGTGTAGCTAAAGAAGTTTTGTTTCCTAAAAAGTTTTACAGGACTTTGGGTGATAGCTTTGTGGTCTTGAAATCGGGTTATGTGGGTGACGTGAATCTGCAGTTTGAATTTTACAACTGGGAGGAAAATTTTTGAAAAACTCAATGGAGTAAAGTGCTTAAATTTGCATGAAAGACTAAAGTGAGTGCATAACCCGATTTTCATGCCTCTTGCATTTTCTCCTTTTATATTAAATGTTGCTTTAAAGTTTAAAGGCATCAATAAATGAAAGAAGTCTGTACCTTTCTAATTTTTTTAATACATATAAGTAATTATATCACTGTGTTAATATATATTATAGTACCTAACATATATCTACTAATATATTATTATAAGTAATTATAGTAATTACATTATTAATCATGTAAATACAAATTTTCTTGTCTGGAAATCTAGTGAAGGTCAGAATCCTGAAGGGCCCTGTTTACTTGAAGTTCAGATGTTATTCTGAGGATGTATGAGGAACTTGGGGAAGAAAAAAACAAGTTATACCTGTTTCTTTGATTTGAGAGTTACTAGTTACAAGCTCAGGAGTATTCACCACTCTTATTACAGGACCTGCCTTCTTGATTTGGATTTGTGGGTGACAGAAGCAGATGAAATATTTTAGGAAGTAGTCAAGGATGGAGAAGGGAGACTTCTTGAGCCTGCCAACTGATTATGTTTTGTCCATCTTTCTAGGTGGTGGAGATTTATTACTTCCTGAAGGGACGGCCCATGCCTTGAGAGGCTTGAGATGTACAAGGCTCATGGGAAGGGGGGAGTGTGTTTAACTCTGTCAAGAGCAGCACTTCCACACCAGGCATGAGATGAGTGATCCTGCTCTGCTTGAGAACTGTAGTCTTGTGAAGTGAGGCAGGAAATATCCTTAGCTGAGCTGGCACTTGCTGTTGACTCCAGTTTGGCAGGTGATACCTGGAGTGAGGTGTTCTGATAGTGTGTTTTCAATAACCCTTCAGCCCGTGTGGCTTCAGCAGAGCAGTAACAGTGGGAGCACAAATGCCTTGGTCGAATGATGATTTGGACGAGAGACTTCCTCCAAACACGTTGCTACTACCTCATGCAAAACATCATATGCAGCTGCTTTTCTTTTGCTCCAGACCACCCCAGACAGTTTCAGATCCCATGTGAGGTTTTAAGAGAAAGTCTTCCGAGGTCTGGCATGCGTGCAGTTTTCACAATCTCTTGAGGATGAAACTTACCTTCCTGTTTATTTGATTTTACAGATTTTACTTTCTACTGGTCTACAATGAGATTTTTCTTCACATGGGGTTTCTCAGGCAGGCTCTTGATTATCATGTGCATTTTGGGAAGTTCCATTTGCATTACTTTCAGCTGATGTTCTGTTAGTGTACTTGTGTTTTATGTGTTGTTGAAATTGCTGTTCATGAACTACACCAGGACTACGCTACTGTTTATCTGGAAATAGACAAGTAAGTGGTGTAGCGCAGTGTAACCATGATAGATGCAATAAATGTATAGTGACACATTTCCTTAGCCTTAGCTTGAAATGTCTCTGAGTTAAATATGCAAAAATATGCAGAGAGAACGTTTGTAATTATGCCGTGCAAGGTTGCAGGAGTTAATATGGAGAACTCATATTGAAAGGATTCATGGCAAACAAGAGCAGACTTCAAGGAGTATGGCTTTGTGAAGGAGGTGTCTCTAAAATCTGGGTGGGACTCTTCCAAGAGGAGTATGCAGCCAAAGAGAAGCGGGAAGGTTTTTTCAAAATAATTTTCAGATAGCTGACTGAGCAGAGCGTTGCTTTGTAATAATGAGACGATACATTTCCACAAATGTACTGATGCTTGGGTTTAGCTTCCAAATTGGTAATGGGTTGGGCAGATTCACAGTGAAAAAAATCTGTTCTCTAATGATGAATTGTTGTTTTTTTGCTGTGGTGTGGGTAATGTTTTTGGTTTTGTTCCAGTTTGTTTTTTGGTGGAATGATGGAGAAATGTGTATTCGAAACAGCCACAGGACTGATTGCTGCCTGGATCTTTGTTGTGTCTCTCAGAGGTACATGCATGGAGTCTCCCTGAGCATGGGATGACAAGGTTCCCTGTTTGTGACAGCGGGCTGGTGAGTGGTTTCTGCCCTACACTGCTGAGCCATGCATGCTGGTGCTGCAGCTGTGCTCTGCCCTTCGTTGCTCCTGCAGCTTTCTGGCTAGGGCTGCATCGTAGAACTATCAAAAGAGTGTAAAAGTTAGGAAAATCCTTATTGGGAAATTTCTTGTAGCATCCCAGGCTTACAGTGGCTGATATCCTGCCTGCCCCTTCAGTGCCCCTCTCTTGCCTGAGACAGAAGTTGGTGGGGATGTGAGCTTGCCTGAGGTGAAAAGATAACCTGGAGAAGAAAGTAACCCAGAGCTTCCCTGAAGAATAGCAAATTAAAGGTGTTACCTTAGCCCCTGAGGAACACAGGCCTCCGGAAGGACTGGGTGAAATTCTGTACCAAGCCTTGCCCGCTGCTCTCATGTTCCCCACACAGAAAAGGGATCTCTCCTCATTTTGTTTCTAATGATTGCAAATCCCCCTTGTCGTCTTATTTCCAGTCTTTAATGACTCTCCCCTGTGAGAGTCTGCACTTTTTGTTGTTGATCATTAGTTCCTGGGTGCTGGATCTTTTCGGTACCTTATGAAATATGCTATTCCATATCACCTTCTGCTATAAACATGAAAAACTCTTCAGTTGCTTGCATACTGGGTTTTTTTTCCCATAAGTAAATGGGTTGCTGCTGAAAGAGGTGATCTCTGTGCACAAAGAGGTGTATAAATGTCTATAATTTCTAGTGTTAAAATTCCAGAATATAGTTTTGTAAAAGTGAAAGTCTTCAAATGCTGTAAAATGAGATTATAGGAAAAATGAGCAAAATCAGTAATAAATCTTACTAGGGTTTTTTTTTTCCCAGTTGATTTACAAAATGTTTTAATTACAGTGTGGGTAATTCACCACCTAAAAGCACAGTCCTAGAACAATCAACCTCATTATTTGATTTTAAGTAAATAAATAATTTTGCTGCTTTTACTCTTCTGTGAGACGGTTGGAGAGGAAGATGAGTGGTTGTGTTGAGTGTGCTAGTTAAATGTACTAGGCTATTTACACTGTAACTAATATTAATGTTGATTAACTCTGGGGATGAATTTGTTTTTACTTAGTGGGAAGAGACAGCTATAACAGTTGTATGCTCTATTAAACATGAAATCAGTTTTTAAGTACAGGTAGAGTAGGAATTTTTTTGAACCAGCAAGTGCAGGAAAACTAAACTTCTTGTTCAAGTTGGTAAGTTTATGCTTAGCTGTTAACTTGAGATATGTGGTCTACTGCCTGTCCTCCCCGTGAAAATAAAAGCAACACGTACCTTCAGCAAACTCAGCCTATGTCTGCCTCGAGTCCTGCTTTTGCTAGCAAAAAGGAGGGGGGTGTTTTTAAAAAAAAAAAAAAAAAGAAATCCCCAAGGGGAACAGGAGAGGCTTGGGGCAGCATGCTCCAGTTGACAGTGTCTGTGATAGTTGGAGGCAGGGTTTGGGTCCCCAGAGATGCGAGGAGGGGCAAAAAGCTGCTTGGTGCATTGCCTTCAGGTACACTTTGGCAGTGAAAACCACTCAGCAGCCAGAGTCCCAATTCAGTTTTTCTGTATTGTTTATTTTAGTGTAGGGAACAGTATCTCTTAAGTTCTGTTTCTGACTGCCTTTTTTTTTTTTTTTTTTTTTTTTTAAATCTCCTAAGTCTTTCTGAACCTGGGACTAACTAACCCTGGTAAGTTCTTGAAAAGCTTTGTAGAGAAAAATATGTATAAAATCAGTTTAGGAGGAGGAGACCACTGCAGGCAGTTGCTGTTCGTGCAGATGACACTGACGGGCAGTGAAAACATGCACTCCTGTATTTTATACCCTTATCTTGGTGATGCTGATGTGCCTCAGCGGTGATTCTCAAGAGATGCACATATGCATCTCAAGCGTGCCCCCTTCACAGTAGCTTTTTGTGACTCACAGCCCGTTTTTTTCAGTGCAATTTGCTTTGACGTTTACTCGAGTAGGTTTTTCCTGTTGAAAAGGGGTATTTCAGATACCTTACAGTAAGGTTTTACAAAAGAGTCGCATTTAATTGCTCGGGCTGAAGTGCTCACCCCTCCCCACTTGCACACACTCTGCCCATGAAACATGTTAATCCCCTCCTGCCCTCCCCCCCATTGAAGAAGCCTGATACATTTCCTTTTGCATTAGTTAGGCCTTCTGGGAAATACATGCAGAAATAAAAGGCTTTTCTATAGCCCTTTCTCCCTCAGGAATGCATAGAAACCAGCTCCTTGGATCTGGTCCACAAACTTGAAACTTGATTTTGGTGGGGAGTGGGGGGAATGGGGGGGGGAAGGGAAGGAAATCTATAATCCTCTGCACATGTGACTGAGAGAATCCTAATTACAAACTGAGGTGAGGTATAGGAGCTTGTAAGATCTCATGGTACTTTGTAAATAAGGAACATGTTTTTTGTTTTGTTTTGTTTTTTAAACCTCTGTGTTGTGCTGAAGTTGTCTCCAAAGGAGGTATTTAAAACTCTTTTAGCTTGGTCTTTCATCTTCCTGAGCAGTGTGCACCCAGACAGTCTACAAAAAGAGGGTTATTTTGTTTACAAAGATGACTCAGGTATGGTGATGGTTTCTCAACTACCAGCAGATACCTCGGACATTTTACCTTAACTGTAGCAAGAAGTGGACCCTTTCCCTTGGGATAAGTATTTATGTGTGCTGGTTATACGTGCATGAAAACCCATGGACAAAGGTACTGCAGGTTTTTACAGTGCTGTCACTGTACTGATAATTGGTACCTGTGGTGTACCACGGGCAGAAAGGCCAGGCTGAGCTTGTTGTATTCTTTACCCCTCGGTGTGTTGGGATGTACAGGAACGCCCTGCAACTTGGAGTGGGCTGGCTGTCACGTTGCAGAGGACACAGAGCTTTTAGCTACCTATGTATCTCAGTGGCTTTTGGGGCTCATAGGTGCCACACTTTTACAAGAAGGACCTCGGGAGGAGCCAGCCTGGGGTTAGCTGTGGTGACAGAGTGGTGCTGCCAGGGTAGGGAGCGTGTAAAGTGGTGTGATGGCTTGGGCACATGGTCACTCCATGTCACTGGGCGTGTCATGGTGTCCATGCTGTCCTCCTCCTGCCTAAAAGAGGTGTCAGTGTGACTTGAGACACGAATACAAGCCCTTACTGGCAGGACAGTGTGGTTGTTCCCAACATACACTTGTCTGTGGGTTCGTCATTACCATGGGCAAAAACAGAGCTGCCTCTCTCTCCTCCATGATTATATTTATTGTTTGAATGCAGCTTGAGCATTGCACAATAAAACTCTCCTTGTGAACACCTATGCAAATATCTGATGTCACTGCTTGCTCGTTAAGAGTGCAGCAGCATTAGTGGTGTTTTACGTGTTCCAGGTGGTCATCGCATTTGTGGAAGCTTGTGCCTCTCCGCATGGGTGCACCACTGCCTCTGCATGTGCCAGGAAAGCCACTTCTGCCAATTCTCACTACCTCTCCTTGCTCCCGTGCAGCCTCCTCAGAAGTGGCAGTGCTCAGAGGCCTGATGCTGCACCACCTCAGTGCTGCTTGCTGGTGGCGTGGCCCCACCAGTGACAAAACAGCACCGCTGTGGGGCCAAGAGCTGCTTCAGCTGGTTTTGCAGCAAGAGGAGTGTCGGTGAAACCATGGTGTGATCTGTGCTGTGGTGAGCCTGGAGCATGAAAATGGGCATCAACAAATTAGGGGTGAATCTGACTTGACCGAAGCAACAGTTTCTTTCAGCTGATAAAAAAAATATTTCATAAATGCTGGCTTTCTTTCACTTATTATCTAGCGTGGAACTGTAGGTCGTGTTCCTTGGCAGCCACCAAAGGAGGGAATTATTTTAATTCCACGCCTCTCCCTGAAGCAAGAGATTATGATCTCTGTGATGATGGGTTGTCAGGTTATCTGTTCTCCCCCCCAAGTTTTAGAAGAGGATTGCAGAGGATGGGGTGTCAGAGACCTGTTGCACAGTGTCCCTTTCCTTTTGATGCCGACATCTTCATCTCACACTCCAGTGATCTCTGCTCCCTGACTAGTGCTGTGGCTTGGTTTAATAGCAGCATCCACCACCCTAATGTGTCCAGTTGGCAGTTCCTTAGAGCAGGCTGTATATTTTGTTTTCTCTCTGATTTTAGTTTCAGGTTAGCAGTTGATCCTGTTTGTGCAGGCACAGATTTTCACCACCTTGTTTGCTCTCAGTAGAGGTGGCATTTCATTCTGCAGGCTGTCTTGGGTTAAGCCCAGACTTTCAGTGTAGAGGGAGGGCTCTCCCTAAGGAATGCAGAGGTGGTGTAATCTGGCCTGTAGGCTTTTGGGTACGCTTTTCAACTCTGACCAGCTCACTGACATTGATTACTTTGCTTCTGATGAATTGGGGGTTGTTTTCTGTATTTTTGCTACTGTCAGTCGTTGGTGCTTTTTCACAGCTTGCATTCTGCTGCTTAAGTAGTTTCCCTGAGATTTAATATGTTGCTTCCAACCTATATTTTTTAATTATGTTCAGCAAGTTGCTGATTTTAATATGGAGTAGTCATCCATTAATGACTTTGCAGGCAGTAGGCGGTGGTTTGGTACAAAACTGTTTTGCTTTTTAGCTCACCCATATGTGGCAGTTGCATTGGAGTTTGTTGGTCCAGCTGACTTAATGCCAGGCTACTTATTAGGTAAGAAGGCTGAAAGCAGAAGTTTTTGTTTAATTTGAAAGCTGTGAGATTTTTGTAGACCGAAACACTTTTCACAGTATCACGTAGTACATAAATATAGCATATGGGTAGTCTTTTTTGGGGAGTATTGCTTGCTTTTGAATGGTGGAAAAATTCTGAAAAAAAATGTGTTGGAAAACACAGCTGTTTAATGACAGGGTCTTAATTTTCTCCTTGATTTAGTGACTTAATTTTTAAGCATGCAGATATCTTTCTGTACCAAAACTTGCATCATAGGGACAGTGTGGTGTGCAGCTTCTTTTTAATCACCTTCCTGGAAGAATGGTTTCTATACGCATGGTAAGTCTTCAGTCGATTTATTGAAGAGTGCCCGAGGGTTAAAATGTACTTAATCATGCTAAGTATGTTTACCTAGCACTTTAAACTCCTAATTTGCTGTATTGTTTAGACTGGTTTTATTTCAAATAATGCATTTGTCTGTGGAACAGGGTTAGGACGTGGGGAATATATCTCCTTCTTTTACAAGGGGTACAGTGTTATTTTTTGTTTGTGGGTCAGAAAAGTGAGTATCAGCAGGGTTTTTTTAAAGTTAGAAATAGGTAAGCTACAAAATTGGGAGAGGGATGTTTTATTTTTTTGTGGTTTTTGTTGGTTTGGTTTGGTTTTTTTTATAATTCTAGTTACAGTACGAATCATTTGACAGTCAGGTTCTATGTGAAAAACCTGGGCAAGGGTTCCAAAGTATAAAATGTGAACTAATAAAAGCTGGTTTTATGTGCTGTAGGAAAAGAGGGCTGACCCTTAACGTGAAAAACTGATCAGTTAATGTATTCAGCATGGATAGGATGCCTTTAAAGGGTCCCATAAATCAGTTGCGTGGCTTAACATCGAACAAAGCCCTTTTAAAAAATAACTGTCTGATATTGCTCCTTAAATTATCAATGGCAAGTGATAGCTGTTGGACCTCCTTCCTCCTTTTGCGAGGTATCTCAGTGTGTGTTGCTTGTGGACTCCCTGGCTGTGGCAGCAGTGCTGGCCAGCAGCTGGTGGCTTGGTGTGGCCAAGAGGCTGACTGGGATGTGAGGTGTGCTAAGAATCTAGGGAGGCTTTGACCCAAACTTTTCACCAAACAGGAACACGACCAGGCGTGCATTAAGGAGGAACAGTTTGTGCCACCCGAAGGGCATTAAGAGCGTGGACTTAGTTTTCTTGTGTTTAACCGTGACTCCTTTTTTTTAACATCTTGATGCTAACTTTTGTGCCCTCCTCTCCTCCCCCCCCCCCTTTTTTTTTTTTTTTGTAATCCTGTGGTTTTTACACATCACAGTGTTTTCTGTGGTAAGGACTGCTCTGTCAGGATCTTGCCCTGCTGTGTCCCTGCATGCCTGGCCAGAGGGAGCGGGCTCTGAGCCCCTGGGAAGCTTGTCCTCCATCCTTTGCCCTCCTGGTGGTTTTCTGGGGAGCAGTGCTGTGTGGCAGGGTTTGGCTTGCGTGGCAAGTGGCTGAAATGGTGGTTTGTGAGCATATGGGTCCAGGCTGGCCTTGGCAAGGGAAAGCAACCCAAACTCTGGCACGAGGAAGGTGGGGCCGTGTCCTCCTCAACAGCTTTAATGGCCTGTGTCCTGTTGTTGAAGAGCTGTGAGTTGCTGTTTTGTGTCTGCAGAATTTGGATTCGTAAAAAATGGCATAAAAAAAGCAGGTTTTTGGTACAGGGCCTGTCGTGAGGACTGAGCTCTCTCGCTTTTGGGTAACAGTGCTGTTAGTACGATTGTCCAGTGTGTAATGTGGGAGTATTCTTTGTCCAGACTGATGTGTTTTGTCCGAATGCTAAACCCATGCCACCCAGGCCATCAGGTTTCTGCAATTTCCAGGGCTCACTTTAAATGTGGGATTGAATTGGATTTTTTTTTTTCCTTTTACCATTTTCATGTTGCTGAGCTTTTTTCTGAAGTCCTCTCAATTCTGTAGGTATAATTTCTTTAAGTATTTTTGCCTGTTTTGTTCAGGAGCTTCCTAGAGCAGACAGCTCTGGTCCATGAAAGGTTTAAGCTTGGTTGAGGGTCAGACACTGGGTTTCTTCACTGCTTGGATGAAGGTGAGTGCAGATGGTAATTATCTCAGTGATTTCTGCTGAGTGACGAAGGCAAGAGGTTTGGTGTGTAGAGGATGAAGAGGGAACAAGTCAAAACGTTTAATTTGGTTTCTACAATCCCATTTGTTCCCTTGCTTCTGCAGACTTTTATGTACATTTTAGCTGATGGGAATAAGAGGATGAAGGTGATTTTTTTGTGGCCTCTAGCAGTATGAAAATTGGACTCAGATTGAAGACAAGTGTGTGTATTCATGATATGGTCAAAGTTGTGTCACAAGAAAAATCTGTTGTAACTGTCTCAGTGGCTTATCTCTTGTCCTTACTTAGTCAGAGGGATTTCTACCTGACATCACTTCTTCATCCACATGAAGGGGTGTACCTTCACTCAGAAAGGAATGCACAAGTGTTCTAAGGCTTAACTTCTTGCTTCGTAACCCTAGGAGTGCTTTTCCTGTGCTGAACTGGCATAACTTAAGGAAATATTTTTGTGTACGGAAATAATAGCTGATTTAAAAAGAAAAAGAAAAAAACAAACCAAAGCCAAAACGAAACCTCCAGAAACAGCTTTACCTATGCATCCTGTGTTGTATAACAAGTGTGTCTGTGTCTTAGTAGATTCTGGAAACTATAAATGCCTGCTGGAAGCTTCTGCTTTCAGTAACTTCAGAGCTACCAAAATTGACTTGACACCAGAGGACTCCAGTGCTGACAGCCCCTAGAGGCTGGTGGTGTCAGTCATGACTGTGGGCTGTACAAAACATGAGGTTTTGGACAGACAATGTCTGAATGTCTCAAAAAACAAGTTCTAAAAGCCACTTCCAAGGATGTGTTTGAACATTTGGGAGTTTTATTGTAATGTCTTAGCCATGATGTGCTGTTTCTGTGTATGTTTTTAATCTGCAGTACTTGTAATGCATATGAGTTTAGCGAGGCTCACAATAGCATGGTTTAGCCTTCTTCCATTATCTTGTGTGCCTGTGAAGGAGTGTGGGATATTACCTTAGTCCTGGAGTTGGTAAGTGCTAGAAAATGTTTACAGCGGGATAAATTCAAGCAGCACTACCTGTGTGACTTAGCAAAGAAAAGGTAATAGGCATAAATGAATAAATACAGGTGACAGCGAGGAAAAATATAGCTGACTCCTTAGAGTAATGCATGTAGCACCTCAGTGTTTGGAAGCTGAAGGCAGGTATTTCAGGGCAGTGATGGAGCACACTTACACAACTGAAAACTGGTAATGTACTATATACTTCTGCAGGAGGCTGTATGTTGGGGACTGTCTGCTTTTCTTAGAGCAGATTTTCACTTCAGCTGACTCTTGGAGGGGTTTAGCAGCCCTCTTGTTATGCAGGAGGGCAAACAGATTTTCCGTGACAGCTTTGGCTTCGTTAGCTGCATGTTTTTTTTCCCCCATCCATATCTTCCCTCCTGTAAATGCCTGCCATGTAATAATTGATCTTTGTGAGTCTGTTTTATTGCTTACAGCCTTCTCCCCTTCTAATTCATAGCTCTTGGGTTACCTACCTCTGTGCTTTGGCTTCATACATCGTTTTATCTATACCCTAATTTAGAAGCAGAGACATTTTAAAGTAGGAGATGTGCTGCGCTTGGGAGAATTACAGCGTACATCTACTTTTCTAAGTTCTTTTAGTCGATTTTGAAGGTAGCATTAAGGCATACCTTCATAAACCTGGGGTCAAAAAAAGTAATGAATTTTGAGCCGTTTGTTTAAATTAGTCTTCATCTGTCATTTCCATGAGATTATCGCTTACAGGCACTTGACATCAGCCAACCCAGATCCATATTGCTAATTGAAAAACACTTTCTCCCTACGTGAATTCCTAAATCATGTGGGCTCATTACATAACCTGACACTAACAGGCTGTGATAGAATAAATCACTACCATTAGAGGCCCTTCATTTGTCTCAACCTGTTACTTCATTTTGTTCTGGGGTTCCTTCGTTACTAGTTTCTGAAGCTCTGGATGTTTTTTTTGTCTGTTTTGCTGCTCTTGGGAAAACTGGGATGAAAGTATTTATTTTGCTCTTTGGAGTTGGTCCTCACGTTGTGCCAGCTGTGACTGCTGTTTGTAGTTGGTGCGGCTGATAAAAATCACAGTTTCGAAACAGTGTTGATACGCATATGAATCGATTTTTGTTTTTAAATGTGTTATTATATACTCATGGAACACACCAGCAGTTCAAAATCCCGCGTTTGTTCCTTTTTACAAGGAACTTTCTCCTTACTTTTTCTTTCTGGTAAGTGTTTTGCATGTTTTTATATCAGATTTTTTTTTTTTTTTTAAATTGAGGAAGTGCCATATCACAGATGTTTTAGAAGAAGTGAAGATCTGATTTTTTTTTTTTTTTTTTTTGGCGATGCTTATCTCATACTCAAGTGTCAAAACGTTGTATTTTATTCCTGCATTCGAAAAGTTGCAAAAGGAGCACTAAATATGGTGACCTGGGAGGAGGGGAGGAGAGTTTACTCTCCTCCCCTCCTCCCAGGTCACCATATTTAGTTTACTCTCCTTCCCAGGGAGTTGTTTTGCCCTGTCATCTCTAGCTAATGACACTGGCTAAGTGGCGTGTTGCTGGACTTAAAATCTGATGAAAGAGTGCTGCTCAGTGAAAAACCTAAGTTTGGTTTTGTTCTGTTTTTTTTTTACCAAGAGTTTTCACCTCTTCTTTCAGTGCAAGATCTTTTCTTCGCTGTTACGGTTTGTTGGTGAGAAGCCCTGCTATACCTGCAGAAATCCTTGTGGACTGCACAACAGTCACCTTTTGTTCTCCAGTTGAATATGTAAAAGGCTGGCTAACAATGGTTTCCTTATGTGATGGCTCCTGAATGCGCTGTTGCCTGATGGGCAAGGAAGCTGTCGGCTTTAATTAATGGACAGTCTGTTAGTACAGTTTGTTTGTTTGAACTGTGCTGGGAGGCCCATTGGTCAGTGATACACTAACCTACAGGAATATTTACTGTCTGCCTTGGGAACCTCTCAGACTGGTCTGTGAATTGCAGCACCAAAAACTCGCTGGTGGGCAGAAAAGTTAGACTTGCAGTAGCTGGGAGTGATGGTTTATGTGCTTTGAAGCTCCACTTCTGAGGGACAGCCTTAGCATCCAGCTCTTCTTACGGGGAAGTTAAGTGGGTGCCATCCACCCTTGAGCAGGGTTTTAGTCACAGACTTGCTTCTAGCTCCTCAAGACTGTAGTACCCACATAAATCGATTTAGGAAGTGCAGTGCTTTCTCTCTGGGACCCCATGAGGGCGTACATTTGTACTGAGGTCGACATACCCCTTAAAACAGAGTTTCTCATACCCATTGCTCAGAGGTGCGTAGTGGGAGAATCAAAGGTTAATGAAGTGCCTTGTGTGTGAAGGTCTTAGTTGTATGTTAACTTTTTTCCTTGGCAGCTCTAAGCTGTCCTGATTATAGCTTTTGTAAAAAGCGTTTTCTCTCTGCTGCAGCTGTTGTGACTGTACTGTGTGTTGTGGTCAGTCCGTCACTGTTCATTGATCTGGAGGGTGCAGCCACTAATTACTCGTTCCACTACCTGTTCCTCTACCAGTTTTGCATTTAGAATCCTGTGATGACCGTACCAGTCTAACTTTGGTAGAGCGAGATGGAAGAATTCGATTAAACATCAGTTTATTTCACATTAGTTTATTTAAAATTGTTTGTTCAAAGAATGGTGTTTTTCTGATTTTTTTTTTCTTTTTTTACTGTAGTTGTTTCTTGGTTTTTTTTTGGTGGATTGGTTTTTGTTCAGGCAGCCAGCAGAGGCTGCAAGAAGTTGCATCAGGCTGAGGGCTGTGAGACTGTGTAACCGTAATGCAGTTGGTTTGTGTGTGTTTGCTATACCCATTGCCTCGGTTTGGCAAATCATCCTTTATGGTACATTTTCAGTCTTGAACATGCCATGGCAGGTGAATTTTAAACACACTAACAGTGCTTGTTCATGCTTTTTTTTTTTGTGATATCCAAGTGGTGAAACCAACTTATGGTAGAAATTGTACTTCTGAACTTGTGGTCAGGTATTTATCTGCTCTATCTCACAGCATTCAAATGGCTCTTGGCGTTCTGCACTTAGTGAAATTGGAAGACAAATAAAAGTTAACAAACAAGCTTCAGCATAGGTGACTTGTCCCTTTCTCTATTTCCTCACTGCTCCTTTTTTGGTCCTGCTGGCCATTTGTGATTGTCGCACACATCATTATGGTCACACAGTGCTGAAGCATTATGTCTGTGCCACAGTTTGCTGGCTTTCACTGGCCTGGGAATGGAAGAGGACTGTGGGAGAGCTGCCATTCAGTGATTATTTTATTTTTTTAAATCCTCTGGGAGCAGCTCACATTGAGGCTGAGTGTAAGAATGGACTGACACAAGGTCTGGGGTGGGAAGCGAGTGAGGGCGGCATGATCTGCATTAAGTTCTGCCATTTGGAACTCCAGACTTCCCACTCTTTAGAACACCTGTGTTACAAGCTTTGACGTGTTATTGGTACTGTAGAAGATCAGAATCCTTCAGCTGTGCATGGCAGGCGTGTTTCAGGGACGCTCACGTTGCTGTTTCTGAAGTGTGCTCTGGTGTGCACAGCTCATGCATTTGCACTTGTGTTTTATTCAGCCCCCTGACACCAACATGGGGCTTTCAGGACCTGCATGGTCCAGCTTCTCACCTTCACTGGAGCTCAAACACAAGTTAACACAAGACTTCAGATAGAATAGGTTGGTATTTTGCAGTGTTTTCTCGTCCCAGGAGTCTGTTAACCCTGTGCGTGCTGTGAGCTCATGAGACGTGCGTCAGAGTTTATGTCAAACCTCTGGTGCAAGTGCCAGAAGGAAAATGACATAAAAGAGATTCAGAAGATACCCAAATGCAATTAAAAATTGAGGACACAGGTGCATCAGTGGAAACCCCAGGTTGTGAGGAACACATGAAAGATGCTTTGTTCCATGGCAGCAACTGGTCTAGTAGATTCCAGTGTTGTTTTCTCTAGTTGGCAGAATTTCAGTCAAAACCTTAACACTTCCCAAAGCCGTGGTTCTGCACAGTGAAGGAGACAGAGCATATTTTTCTTGAAAATCTGCAGTTAAATGAGCTTTCACTTTTTTCCCTGCATTAGTATTACAGTTTATCTGGCTGTGTAGTGAGCTACATTCAGAAACTGATCTGGCTGAAAAGTAATGTCACACCTCCTTTTTTCCCTGTAAAAGCAAATGGCCTAGTTTTTCAACTGGGTAAACTTCTTGAACCAATGTAAACTTTAATATTTCTGTTTGTCTCTTAAGAACAAGGGAAAAAACCCTGTGAACATGTAACTTTCTGCATGTCTCATCCTAGTATGTATGTTTCATATTTACTGCTGTGTAAGTGTCACTCCAGGTACCGTCAATCTAGTGGTTGTATAAAGTCTTTTGTATAAAGTGTGTGCCTGGT
Organism: Empidonax traillii; assembly: GCF_003031625.1. Classification (NCBI taxonomy): domain Eukaryota; kingdom Metazoa; phylum Chordata; class Aves; order Passeriformes; family Tyrannidae; genus Empidonax; species Empidonax traillii. The sequence goes on along the minus strand of NW_020955195.1, from coordinate 256,520 downwards.
TGTGTTCTTCTGATCCCCTGGGTGATGACATTTTATTCCTGGTTGGTGGAGGTGGGGAGAAGCCTGTGTCTGCTGCTGACAAGTCGCTGCATCTCCATTAATGCGCTGCTAATATTTGTTCAAATTATCTTCTGTCTCCTCCCTGACACAGTTCAAACAAGTGAGTCTGGGGGCTTTCCCAAAATTTCAAGCAGTTGGGTAGATTACAATACAATCGCTGTAATCCTTGATAAATAACACGGATCAGACACCAAGAGGGAGAGCAAATGGACGTGCTCAGATGTGACTCTGAGGCACTAACCTGGAAAACTTGTTTTTGTTTTATTTGTCTTTATGTATCCCAGAAGGATATTCTCCAGGACATGCCGGATCTGGGAAGTGCTGCAACGAGCAGCACTATGGGTCCTTGCCTCAGTTGTTTTAGTAGGATCCTTGGTTTGGGGGATCCCCCCAGTGTTTGGGGGAACACTGCTCCCCTCTTTGCTGTGTTAGTAGGGAACGCCAGCCTTCTCCCCGTGTGGCCTAGGCTGATTCAGGATGCAGTCGGGGATAATGCTCAGATTTTTAGTAGTGTGAGAAGAGGGAAAGGAGTCGGATAATAGTGCTGTTTGAGCAGTAACTGGCTAAGTAACCACTGACCACCAAGTGCAGACTGCCATGCCTCGTTTGATGGGAAGATCTTTTCCTTCCCCTTGGCGCAGTGATGAGATGTGTGTTGTTGGCCGCCTGCTTCCCGGCCTTAGGCCGGGAGTGTTCAGGGACTTTGACTGAAATGGAGGGCACAGCACACTGGCAGCGTTCAGTGCTGGTGTCCAAATGATGTGCAACAAGGCCCATCCTGCCATGGCTCTGCAGATGGTCCTTCTTACCTGTCCTGCCGCACACAGGGTGAGCTGACACAGTTCAGTTACTAAAGTTTTTGCCAGCAGGGCACAAGTTCTCAGGCCAGCGCAGAGGACGAGAGGTGTCTTTTAAATCGCTGAGTGTAGCAAACACCCTACTTATACACCATTTCCCTTTGAATTATGGAGTGCTTTTGATTCTTAGAACAGCAGGTGCTGTGTGTCTTCAGCACTTGTGGCACTGCCTTAGTGCTTTCTGCTTTGCTTTTCGGGAACCTTATGTTTCAGTCACTTACCACGTGCAGAATGAGGAAATGGCACCATTTGCAGAGGGAGAACTGGCTGCTTGTAGAAGTTTAGTTTTGGCCTTATGGAGTTCCTTTGATGGCTTTGTCCTTGCTTGGGAGCACTCTGTTAGCCACATGTTACTTGAGATGAGTTAGCTGTGCCTGTAACAGTAACCACATGATTGCTGGAGAATCCCAGCACTGGAGAAAAAAAAAAAGGTAATATTTCTTAGTTATTGCAGTACCATTTCTGCCCCTTTTTTTTTCCCCTCCCTATATAAACCCCAGAAATTACAACCTTTCTTTTGTTGTGAAAAGGCCAAATTTGGGAGGCGCACTTCTTTAATGAATGCAAGTAAAAGACTGGTTTTATTACAGAGAAATATGGGAGAAAAACTGTAAATTGAGAATTTCGTGTTTCTCTTCGTGCTGCAACAGGCTTGGCCTTGTGAAGAAGCAGCACTTTGACAATATGTTTTGAACTGTGAGCATGGAATTTTGTCACTTAGTGGTGCAAGAGCAGAGCAAATGTTCACACCCAGATTTTGGTGTATGGAATTTTGTTGATTTTTTTTTTTTTTTTAAAAGCAGCTTTACTCTGATTTTTGCCTGCCCTGTGCTACTGCTATAACTCTCACCAGGTGATTACTGAAATTTTGAATATGCAATCTTAGTGTGTTAAATGCGAGCCCCCCTGAGAAACCATGCTTTTTGGAAACTACCATAAAAAAACATTTGAAAGGGAGATTCTTCTCCCTTTCTTGTTCCCAGCCTTCTGCAAAAAGTCTTGCTGTGGATGAAGTAAAACCCAAAACATGCATGTTTTATGTTCATGCTCTTGCTCTTGGTGTCTGAAGGCTCTGCTTCCCTACAAATGAACTTAGGTGTTTCTTTTATTGTGCCATTCGTAGTTTCTTTAATTTTTTTGTTGTTGTTGTTGTTCATGATGTTTTGTTTGTAACTGAGCACAACCATTAATTGTGTTGAAAAGTAATTTAAAGAGCCAGGCGGAATGTAAGGCTCCATTGTGCTTGGTACCATGATGAATGTATTTTCTGTTCCCCGATGTCTTGCAGTGCTATTAATTTCAGAGTCGTCTTGGATACACAAGGAAACAGGTTTTTACCTTTCTGATCTTGCATTGTGATTGAAGGGTGTATTTTTCAGTTGGAAACCCACACTTCAGCTTATTTATGCTGCCAGATGCAGCAGAAGTTAATCCTGTGCTGGAATACATCTCTTTGAAAAATCATGTTTTAAGCTGCTGCCAGAGGGGTGATAACAGATGGGAAATTGTAGAAATGGGCCTCTGAGTCTGGGGTGTTAAAAGTCAATGCGTGTTACGTATCTGTACTCTGTGTAAAAGCAGTAACTTCACGCAGGAGTGCTGCCTCGTGTTCAGTCTTGCCTGGCTGTTGCCTCTTCCAGGACTCCTGCCCTGCATATCCCACCCAGGGGGATGGGCAACATCCTCACGGCTGGAATGAGCTGCTGCAGGTGTGTGGCAATCACATGGTGCGACAGCACTCTCCTATAGCCTGTGCAGCATTTGTTTTAAATCTGTGTTTCCTGGTTGGTATTTTACAGATGGATTGGATAGAGTTTCCCAAAAAATAAGCGAACGTAAGTTTTTAATTTCGGGGCTGTGCTTCTATGAGGCTGTAACACTGAGTTATTTTTAAATTGTGGATCACTTAGCTTCCTTGATTGGACACTGTTTACATTACCAAATAATATATTCAAATATTTAAAAACAAGCATTGCAAGTTTCAATTTTATATTTGCAATGCAACTCACTAGTCTATTGCCTGTCTTCAAAATACAAACATTGCCAAAACTGTTGTCAGTAATACGATATCTGCATATGATTATACGAGCAAAATATTTTCAGTGAGTTTTTCTTCTGCTTCTTGCTTTGCTTTTTGCAAAGGTTGTAGCCTTGGGATGCTAGCCAGGCTTTGAACTGCAAAAGAGAGCATAAAGAATGCAGGATGTTTTTAGAATAATCTGAACTGTGAGCAGATGGCTTCATTAAATTCTCTTTAGGAACAAGGAGAGCAGTTGCTGCTTTTGGAACAAAACTGGCTAGAGCAACTGCTTGTGCATTGCCATCCCAAGTGTGTGGCAGGTAGAATACTTGTGCAACTTCATGTACAGCAGTTGGTCCATACACCTTCAAAATATAGATGCAGGAGAGTGCTGCCACTGCACTGTGGAATGATAGCTACAAATGAGAACAAAAGACTGTTTCATCTCTGCACATGTTTGAGATTTTGGGCAGGGGGAAGCTCTGCTTAGTGCTTTTACTTTTTGCTCGCTAACCCCAGAGTTCTGTTCTTTGCCACAAAATTCTTTGCTTTTACTTTTTTGCCTTCCTTTCTGGACAGTCGTGTGGAAAAATTACATTTATAACTAAATATATCAAAATGTAGTTATAAATGACTTGTGAAGGAGAGTGATATAAAAAGGGTAATTTTCTTCCTTTGGAACATAAAGACTTCTGGCAGAAGTGTATCAAGAGTGTGGTTGATCAGGGTTTCAGTGTTCTTGTGTTGATCAAAGCTAAGTGTCTACAGTGTGAACAAATTTTTGTTTTGCTTGCACCTAAGCTGTAATTAGATACTCTCAATTTTCTCTCAATCCTTCCACCCCCAAAGTTAAAAACCAACTTCTTAAGTTTTGGTCAACGCAAATACTCTCAAGTTATGAGTTCTGCTACAAGCAGAAGAATGTCTTTAAAAAAGATGGGGATGACTTTAAGGAGGAGAATTTGAAGCTGACTTTTGTTCTTGTAGATGCAAAGTCAGAGACGTAGGAGGCTGTTGTGCCTTTTGTGCCCTTCTAGAGTTGTGTTTCCTTTAATCTTCTGTCTTTAAAATCAAATTTGAAGGCAGTAAACTTAGTGTCTGTAAAGACAGTGTCCTGCTGTAACGATAGGTTTTCTCAGTATTGATTACTACATATTCATTCTTTTGCCTGTGAAATGCCTCTTTATTACAGATTAGATATTAGGCTGTTTTAAGTTGTGGAAGAGTTCTGGCGGGTCTGCTGCTGGTGGGTCTGAACTCGTGTTAAGGCTTGCCTGTTGGTACAGGGTATATTCTGGGGAAGACAGGCTCTAATCAAGCTTCTTTGCTGGTTTCAGCTCTGTATTCTGTTTAACAGGTAATCTGGGGCAGTGGCATTGGAATGGATTTGTTGCTTGAGATCACTGAGTGAGATGAATGTCTGTATTTATGAAAGTGGTTGTGCATCACTTTTTCACTGTACCGAATTAAATACCTCTGTGTAATAGTTGTGCAGAAGTTTGTATGTGCGTGTTTAGACACATTTGCCTAACAGATCAAGTCCATGTTTTTTCCCATGCTTGCTTTTATAAGGGTAAATTTGTAATGTACACATGCATTGCAGAAACTGTCTGGACCAGACATCATATCGCTGGAGGAAATTTTGTGTTAATTAGGATCAATACGTTCCACAATGAGAGTAGAAAATGACCTTGTATTTGGAAGGATAAACGACTGTCGTGTTGTTGGCCTTGTTTCAAGTTTTTGCCTGTGTTATTCTCACCCTGGGTTCTTCAGTTAGATTTTTTTATGTCAGTGATACCTCCTTTCAAAATACTGTGTTTCTATGTGTGTGTTCTCTAGAACTGTATGTGGTACTAAGAGAGTTGGACAGTGGCACTATTTCAGTAGAAGTATCTGAGCAGATCCACTGTAAGTGCAGTTCTGGCCCTAGTTATTTCTCAGCTGCCACTACCTGTAAGACAAACCTTTTGGACTGATCCTGGAACACCTTAGCCAAAACAGGCATGGCTGTACGGGGAACAGTTCACCCCACTTTGTGGTGTGTTGAGTGTTTTGCAAGATTGGCAGCATTTTTCCTGTCTCATTTCCTTGCTCCATCTCCTTGCTGATGAAAGGTGCAGACCTAATGGGTAGGTCTTTTAGATTCCGGTTTGTATCTTATTTTCTTTCCCCTTTCCTTCAACCAAGAACCAAATGTTGTATAACCACAGTTTGGGTTACATCAGTGAGTTTTAGCAATGCATGCTGCCAGAAATAGCCTTGTTAAACTCCAGGCCTCACACGTCCTCTGGACAGGAACTCAGTCATGTATTTGTGTCTGTCGTCCTTTATTGATGTTTTGCAAACATCTCACAACAAAGACTGCTAAGCCATTCGGACATCTGGGCTGAATCACTTCTAACCAGCTTATGTGAGCAAATGTTTCTACCCATTCACACAGTGAAATGTTAGCTGCAGAGCCCGGGACGTTGTGCCACAGAGATGAAGGGCTTATTGTGGTTATGATTAACTAAATTCACTCAGCTTTTTCTGGCTGTGGCTTTTTCCCCCACGAAGGCGGAAATGATTGCCACTTTGCAGTCTAGGTTCTTTTGATCCTTAGGTTCCATGGACATTCTCTCCTTTTGCACTTGCTCTGTGTTTAGCTTCTGTCAACCACAGACCTTTCATAGGCAGAAGAAAAGGAAGGACTGTCTGCAGACATATTGCAGGTTAGTGTGCCTCTGGTCAGCCTTGGCTGGGACAAAACAGTGCACAACATCTGAAAACATCTTTTGTTAGTGATGATAATGTTTTTCTGTGCTGGTGGAATAAATTAGCAGCTGGATTGTTGTTTTGGGATCCAGCATCTGGCCTCCTTTGTGCCTTAATCTCGCTTATGGGAATGTTTTAGAACTTGGTTCCCCTCTGCATCTGAGTGGGTCGGAACAGCCTTATTTCCAGAACTTCTCTGATGTGCAGCAAAGGGAAGCGATCTGGTGCTTTTGTATTTACTCCTGCAGGTTGTAGGTGGGGGTAGTTTCACACCACTCTGAGCCACGGCAGGAAGCAGCCCAGGAGCAGGGCGGGACGAAGGCCAGTCCTCCAAGGATGCAGCCATAAGTCACGGCTTCATGTTTGTGCTTTATTCAGTAACTGAAATTGCCTGTTCCTTGTCCTTTTCCTCCCTTCCCTGACCGCCAGTGCTGCTGCTGCTGCTTCCCTTGAATCAATCAGATCTTTATGATGATGAGACTCTATGGTTAAAAATGTATTCTTTGTCTTATTCCCCTGAAATATCTTTCATCCGATTTTTTTTTTAATGTTACTTTTATTTTTGCTTTGTATCTCCACTGGTCCATGTGGCCATCACAGTGTGGTGTGTTACTTGCCCAAACAAGCAGTACTTACTCTGTTCTTGTACTGTAATGTCCTCTTTAGTGCTGAATGCAAATCCTGCTAGTCAGCAGTTGTTCTTTACCCTCCATGTAAAAAAAGCTGAGGCAGTATTACACTAGTTTCCTCAAGTCCTGGTTGATGGGCAGCATCTACTGTGTAGGTTTAAGGTCTGAATCCTGTATAAACCCTGTCCTGACTAAAGTCTTATCAATGGAGTGAACTATTACTTTCTGGGCTGTACACTTGCCTTCTCCTCCCTCTGCTGGTGATCAACCTTCTGCAATCTCATGGATATAATTGTCACAGACAGGCTTTTCTAAAAGTGACATGTCATCCTTACTAATCCGGTAGAGTTTAATCTTTTGGACCACAAACAACTGACATTATTGTAATGGAGAATGACACTACTGTTTGTTCTCTAAGCATTTTCCTTTGCTATTTTCCTGCATTTAAATACAGCAAACCAGCAGCATAAGCAACCCTGTGTTCTTCTGTGATATTCTACAGCTATGAAGCCCTCTTCCTTTATAATACAGGGTTTGTGTTTTGGTCACGTCCTCCAGTCTGCTGCAGTAACACAGTGAGGTGTTTATCTGCTTTAATAGATCACTTTAAGATCTTGTAATCTTATTTGTCTCAGTTTCACAGCTGTGAGGGCAAGCAGTGGATTTGCTGATGGATGAGCATTTCACCTGAGAAACACTGTTCAGCTCTAGATTTTTTTAGTGCCTTTGTCCCTCCTCAGTCAGGTGATTCGGATGATGGTGCATTTAGTCCTTGAAATCGTGTGTCTTTGCCTGTTGATGACAGCAGATGTCCCAGGAATAGGCCCTGTGCTTGGCTGTCTGAGAGACTGCTTCTTGTTGCCTGTTGGTCTTAAAATATATCACTCATCCAGGAGTCAAAACTATGAAACAGGACCCTGCATAGCAGTGGGAGAGAGTTGCCTGCCTGGCCCTTGCTCCTTCTGGCAGTGTGGGAGGGAGTGGAGGGGCTGGTGTGGCGTCTTTGCTTGTACCTGCATCTCTCACCAGAAGCACGTGGAGGTGGGTTTATTTGGGGCTCAAAGGGAAGCAAGCTGTTAAAAGGCCAGATTGAGTGCTGACAGAGAGAACGGGCACTTCTTCAAACCTGTCTGCATTCCTGTGCCTCAGATTGTCTCTGCTGATGGCGTTTTCTAACCTTGCTTGTGAGTAGTGAAAGTGTGGTCATACTTAACCCTGTGGCAGGCGAGGGTCACTGGAATGAGGTGGGTGTGAAGGAGTAAGGTGAGTGTCCCTTCCCGGGAGGGGATTGCGAGTGGTGGGAGTTGCTTGCAGGCTGTGCTGCTGACTTCTCAGACTATTAAAGAGGCAGGTGAGTAATGTTTATTAAACTTGTTTTCCCCCTGAAACCTTATGAAGTAGCTTAGTAGAAGGGAATTAGGCAGGCCTTTCCGTGAGTCCGTGGTGACACTCTAGTAGGCTTCCTGAGCCCGGCTTTCACCACCAGCCTTTGTGCACCACAGGAGCTGTGGTGGAGTGCTCTGCTGAGCAGGTGCTTTTTCCAGGCGTGGTCACCTGGTTTTGCAGCTTCTGTGTCCTTTGGAGGTGAAGCAGCTGATCCTGGGCTTTTGCACCACTTCTCAGGCATGGAATTGGCAACTGCGCTGGCACATACCAGGAAAAGTTAAACCTAACGCATGTCCCTGAGAGCTGGAAACATAAAGAGCGTTGGAGAGAAGGTAAATGCCATTGAGAAGTTGTGGGCATTGGATGAAAAAAGACTCATTCACCCATGGAGTGGTCTGAGAGATTACTGGTCAGCAGCTCATCCTGGCCAGGTTGGTTTCAGGACATGTTTTCTCAGGAAGCATCCTGTGAAACCTCTCTCATGTCAGACAGGAAGGACTCTGTAGGGAATCTTACAAAAAATACTGTAGTATGTAGAATGAAGCAACCTGTTTTCATACTTGTAGAAGCAGCAGGAGATGCATCTTGGGTTCCCTGTGCATTGGGAATAGGTTGGATACCTGGGTGAACGTCAGCAAAATGAAACTTTTATATCACTGCTGAAACGTACATGAAATAATCCCAAATTTTTTAGCTTTTTACTGACTTGTCACTATCTTGCAGAAGGCTCATTTCGAGCAGTACTTGCAGATGTTAACATCTGAATGTCCTTGCTTCATTCTAACAAAAAGGTAAGTAAGCAAGGGCTTTTTTTTCCTGCTGAGGACTGGTGTCAGTTCGCATCATCTGAGGCTGTACTTCATGGCAAGTGTTTTGCTAACAGTCTTGGGGGAGGGGGCAGTTGTAGTGAAATTGCATAACCACTTTCTGTCATTTAAACGTCTGATATGCCACCAGCCTTTCAAACCTTGTTAGCGTTTAAATACTTTACCCTACTGGGGTATTTTTAAAGTGCCGTGGCTCAGGAGAGCTGATGGTAAAATGCACAAATGCCCATTGTGTTTGAACATAGATATTCTGGTACCTGTTTTTTTGTTTTTTTTTTTCCCTGCAGAACCACTATCAGTTTTAGGCTTTCTGAGAAGGCCACCATATAGAAGTGTTGGGGGTCAGTAAGGAACAGCTTGTGCTGTGCCTTGAGGTGTGCAGTTGGCTGGCCTTGTCCGTGCACAGCTCAGGCAGTTTTTTTGTGTGCCCCTGAAAAGCAAATCTGTTGTTAAAGGCAGCCTGTTCTGCCAGGCACAGATATATGTCTGTGGCCTCGAAGAACACCAAGGAGGCTTAAATGAAGCTCGCTAGCAAACAGTCTGGCAGGAGGCAGGATTCTTAGCGACAAAAGTAATGAAATCTGTCACTCCGTCTCCAGTTGTCAAAGGGCAGTAGCAAAGCAGCTAATGCAGAGTTGTTAATCTGGAGTACTGATTTCTGTTTGTGGTCTGTATACTTTGGATACCTCGGATGACTTCTAAGAGGTCTACAAAAGCTACTTAAGAAAAAAGCAAGCCGATTGTTGGGAGATTTAAATTGTCACTGCAGATCTGCACATCCTGTAGAAAACTTGCAGACGAGTGGTTTTTCAGTTTCTAAGAAAAAAAAATTTCTGGGCTTGAAGTCCAGATAGTAGTTTGCTGGAAAGAAGAATGTATAACAGAAGTTACTTTACTCATAAATAACATTACCTAGCTAGGCTCACATTTTAACAGTGGGACGTACTAGGGCTTTGCCGTTTTAAACTCTTGCAGTAATTTAAAGCTAATATTCCAATTAGAGAAATCTGGGAGAAGTGTCAAGGGAGAGTGAAAAGGAAACTAATGCTTATTAAGAGCCACTGTTTTGTTTACTCTGTTGAATCTGCATTTATTAAAAAACAAACAAACAAACAACCACAAAAAACCCCCACAAAAAACCAACAACAGACCCAAAACAAAACGGCAAACTTTTAGCATATAAGCTGCATAACAATTGAAATTTGAATTTAGCAAATTAATACCTCAACAGAGAACTTTGAATTCAAATATTTGATTGATTTGAAGTAATGTGGAATGATTTTTTTTTTTAAAAATGGCCCATTTATTTTATAGGCTGCATGGGGGCTTTAGTTTGTTTCTTGCTCTGTTAAGTACACTTTGGAACAGGAGATATTTTGTAATGTAGAATGACACTTGGAATATAGACAATGAAGGGACCTTCTTGAGTCCTGTCTCTGCCAGTTTGGGTTCATGCAGCAGGAAAGAGGATATAGCAGTCTCAAGGATGTTCTTCCTCTTTGCATATTTTTGGTGATGTGGTATCTGGAGCTGACGACCTTAGGAGGTTATAGAAGGATACAGGGAAGCAGCTAACAGCTTGAGCACCTCTGCAGAATCTGGTTCACAAGTAACATTAATTCCGAATTCTCTGACATATCTATCTTGTCTGGGATTAATTTTTGCATTTGGCTGAGCTTAACCTGATTTTTCCACTGTGATGTTTGACATGTGAAAGCTTTAAGTGGTCTGGAGTGGGGATCTCTGGTTGCAGATAAGACGTGAATGGCGGTTGCTGTGGCATTTGGAGGTCAGCTTTGCCAAGGAAGGCTGTGTTTCTCTGAGCCCTAAACCTTGAAGGAAGCTCATAAATCTTGTCTTGCCTCTAATGCCTTCATGTAATTTTCCGATTCTGCTTCTCTGTTATACTAAAACCTGTCAAACTAAGCGTTCTGGGGCTGGAAACCTGCAGTAATTATCTGTTTTGTCAAGAAAGTTTGAGGCAGAACCTCCTTGGTGTGCAGCTCTCACACTGGTCTTTTCCTTTCCAATGTCTGTAATGATAGTGCAAACAAGGTTCTTAAAAGTTAATCATCGAGTGTAATAATGGCTCTCTCTGCAGCATTTCATTTGGCGTAAGAAAAAGCTCATTTTAGGCTTGGCAGGAGTTAAAATCCCAGTAATGCTCATGAGAATGTTCTGCAAGCAAAGCTTCTATTAATCCTGTTCCTGACATGCTCACACATAATTTGATGTGAAACCTGAAGCACTTGTACTGAAAGATCTGCACCTGTGTTTTTGGATGTACAGAAAGCAGTAATACGGGTACAAACTGATAACCCAGTTGCTAGCTAAAGGTCAAAATGACCTTTGCATTGTTAAAATCAACACAAGGGTTGTATTGAGGCGGGAACAGGTATTATCAACGCTCTATAACCCGATAGAATGGGTGTAACAACACATGATAAACCACCTCATTTGTGGAAGTTATCCCAAAATCAGAGGGTTTTTTTTTTTCAGACTCTAGAATTACTAATTGCTGACTTGTTGCTAACCAAGTTCTGCAACAAAACACCAGTGTTTAATAAACTCTGTTCTGTGCAAACATTTTAACACTGCTGGTATCTATAATTTTTTATGTGTCTTACAGAAATGTGCAGACTCCCTGGCTGTACATAGTTTAAAGAATTAGAAAGGTTAGTGAGCAACAGTACAATAACATAATGATGATTTGTAAAATCTGTGTCTGTGCCATCTGTGAAAAGTACTAGAAGCTTATTTCAAAAGCATGATTCTCCTACTTCTCAGTATAAAAAATGCTAGGGTTGGTGCAGAGGTTTTAACATGTTAAAAAAGGGTAGCTCATTTCTGAGCTAGCATAACCTTGAACGCAGCAAAATCCTAAACCTCTTAAAGTGCCTACCTCTGAAGCTGTGTGTATTAGGTGTATCTGTTAGGGTGAAATGATGATTTCTTAAATTTCAAGGCTATTTTACTGCATTTCCATGGTGCTTGGCAAGAAAAAAATGAGCTGCAGTCTGCTGTTGGAGATTAAATCTCCAGTCAAGATCTCGGGTATTTAAAATGACCTTTGTAGTGTGCAGTGAATTCTGGATTTTGACCTAAACCTGGCATGTCCTGTTTTGAGTGTGGTTGACTGGGACATGCAGCTGTCCCACGGTACCTGCTGTTTGCCAGTCCTTCAGAGACAGTGCGGTTTCTTGAATGTGCAAGTAAATGCGAGGCTGACACGGTTGTGGCCGCGGTTTAGCTGATGAGGAGGAATCGTAGTTTGTTACTCATCACTGGCAGAATAAACTAATAATGATGCTGCAGCAGAAGAGCAGTGTTCAGCCCTGGGGATGCAGCCCTACCCTCAGGTAGTTCTGACTTTTTCAATATCTTTTTCAGCAAGCCAGACCTGCAGAAGGCTCTTCACTCTGAGTGGATGCTCTGCAGCATCCGGAGGGAGAGCTGTGTTGTGTCTGTCACGTGCCTACTCCTACACAGCCTTCAGTCCTTCAGGGTTTTCTTTCTTTTGGACCAGGATCCTTCATCGCTTCCTTACTTTCTCTTACTTTGGCCCTGAGGTGAGACAGAGAGGACCTGTAGTGAGTCCAGGAGTCTAGCACTTGGTTCCCACTCCCCTTTTTTTTGTTCCCCCCCCACCCCCCAAGAAAGGCTCAGAATATTCTGAGTTGGAAGTGACCCACAAGGATCATCAAATCCAAGTCCTAAGCAAACAGCCCATACTAGGATAGAACCTGTAACCTTGGCATTATTAGCACTCTTAACCAGCTGAGCAAATCTCAGGGTCATAATATCTCCCAGTAGTGTTCCACGTAGCTTTCAATCTGCCCCAAGGTACCCTGGCTGCTGAGGGATGTACTGTGGATGGATTTAAACTAACCCTGAGCCTTCCCCTCCCTAAAGCAGGTTTTTAACCTGTGGAAGTTGATCAGTTGCCCTCCCTAAGCAGTTACGCGGTGGTGTAGGTCTGGACTGGGAGTTGGGATGGATGGAGACCAGCAGACACAGCAGCCAGAGGAAAGCAAGCAGGCTGGACCCCTTGCAGCAGTAAGGAAGAGGACTAGTTGTTCAGCTTGTTTCCCTCAGCCCCACTTGAGGGATCCAGGAGATGATTTTTAAGCCATTTATCCTGGCACACTGCTAAATTTCTGAGGAATGTCCCAAAACAAAGATGTTCACGTAGTTTATGAGTGCACAGCTGGTTTCTAGGACGTATGAAGCCTAAATGTGCTGTAATTAAGTGTATGAATAGAAGGCTGGGTTACCACATACTACAAGTGGAATACTTGAAGGAAAAAGAGGAAAGCAGCAACGACCTGGTGACAGACCAGGTGTGAGAATGAATGTTCAAACTCTACAGGTGTCAGTGCCATGAAAACTGCATTGCTCCTTCATGCTGTTGACTCTGTACCTCAAAATCGAACTTGACATTTGTTGTCTGAGGGTCAGATACCAAAGAATGGACATGGAAAGTAGAAATAAATGTTTCTATGTTACTTTCATTAATGTGAGGATAATCGGGCCTGAGGGAAATTACTGGCTTTAGTACGGAGTGTTTTTGTTGTTAAACTTTAACCTGTACCGAGTTCTCAGTGGAAATAAATTTGGGAGCCAGAACTGGGTGTACTTTGAGAAGGTTCACCTTTGAGAAGGTGCAACTTCATCCCACAACCGGGTGACAGGAATAAAGGAACTTATTTTTTGTGTAAATCATAACACCCGTCTCGGTCATACGGAAATATGAATGTTGACACTTGGGAATGTTTTGGAACCTGCATCTGAGCAGATTGGAACTTTTGAAAGAGACTTGACAGCACTTGATGTTTACTCTTCAACTACCTGCCACAGAAATAAAATTAATGGAGTTGAAAAAAAAGAGGGCTCTACCGCCTTCAACATTGGGTAATGCCACACAGAGGAAAAACTGCAAAAGTTGTCCTTTTTAGCCTGTGTGATTCATGTCAAATGCAAAGCTGGCTGTGCATGGTGGGCAGGAGAAGCAGCTCTTGTGGAGTGGCAGGTTGAAGCAATGGGACCTGCAGTGCTGCCATCCCCTCACTGCATCCGAAAACTGAGAACTCAAAAGTTCTGTTATCACAGATCTGTTCGCCCTTTGGATGTTGTAGTTCTTTGTCCCAGATGAAACTGGGAATGTGATACAGGTGGATTCAAGAACGTGTGAATTTTTTTTTTTTTGAGGTCTGTTCTGGTTGTTTTACTGTTGAGTGGGCATGTCTTTAACGTGATATGAAGTATCATCCTAACCAGTCTAATGACATTCTCGTTGTATTATGACTTTGTGCAGTTGAACCTGAGAGGAAGGTAGTTTCAAAGGGGTGTGTGTGATAAGGGAGTTGTAATGTGTGATAGTAAGATAAAGATATTCAGAAGCATAACAAATTTTAGCTGTGTTCGTGAAGTCAGAGGTGTCCTTACATAACTTGTAAAGCTTGAGGAAATCCCTTTTTGTAGCTTTCTGGGGTTTTTTTGGACGTGAACAATTTTGTTTTGTTTTTACAAAAAATTGGTGAATTCCACCTGTGAATTTTAATTTTTTTTTTTTTTTTTTTTTTTTTTTTAATAGTAAATACTGCTGCAGGGTTCAGCTTCTGACTTTTGCATAGCCAAACTCAGTGAAGCTTTGTTTTTGTTATTTCTCCACTGTTTTGAATAACTTGGTTCAAATCCCCTACTTCAGCAACCTTGTGCAGCTCCCTCGGGGAGGCTGTGTCTTACACAACCAGGGAGCTGACTCTCTGGCTCCTTGAGCCGAAGTTGCCTGCTTTTTTCATCACAGAAGCTTTTTCTCAGGACAGGCAGGTAACCTCTTGCCAAGGCTTCTCCTTAAGGTGCGGAGTGCTTTGCTGTGCAGGTGGAGAAGTGCTGTCTTTTTAATCTTGTGTGCTGAGATGAAATTTACTTTTGCTTTTCCTTCTCCTCTGCCTGATTCTAATTAGCTTTGGGGGGTTGGGGGAAAGAAGGCAGTGTTTTGCGTGCGCTTTTAAAGTTTGTTTAAAGCTGTTGTGGCACTGTGCCATCTCTGCTGTCACTGTCCCCGAGCAGTGCATGCTGTTCACAGTGTATAGGCTCTTGTACAACTTGGGGAAGCTGAGTGTTCTCAGTGGGCAAACTGGCCAGGGATGTTCTGGTACTGAAAAACCTCTGCTTTGTGGACAGGGTGGTTGTTGAATTTGCCTCCTCTGAGAGTCAAGAAACTTCACAGCCTGGCACCTGTCAGTAACTGGCATAATTTGTTAAAAACTGGCTTGAAAGCCTGAAAGTCTAGAATACTGAATAACTGGGGTTTTCTACACCATCATGATGGTAAAGTACCTTTGGTTCTAAAGAACATTGCTCTTTCTCGTGTCTTTTCATTGCCTATGGGTTTGTTTTGGTGTTTTGTTGCTTTTTGTTTTTTGAGAGGGGCCATGCGTTTCTCAAAGCAAGACAGAAAGAAAAATATCAGGGATAGCATTGAAAAATATGAAATATGAAACCCTGCGAAGTAACACCTAGGTGTTTTGTAATCTCAACGTTCAGCTAATTCTCTTGAATGCATTCAGATTGCCACATGTAAATAGTGGTAAGTGCAGTTTTTGTAAAGAATCAGAAAGTAAAAACAAAGTACTGTCATAATAAATAGCTGTTAAGCAACAAAAAGTGTTCTCTGAAAGTGACAAAATACGTGATTTAAACTCTTACTAAAGCAGGTGGTATAATATAGCATCTTGATTTTAGTTTTAGCTTTTCTGGGTTGCTGTGTTAGAGTGAATATGGAAATACAAAACATTCACTTTTTAATATTTAACATAATTGGCAGCTGATAGTCTTTTGGGTAAGACAGGTGGTTGTTTTGAGGTGTTTAACTCTTGATTTTCTTGTAGTGTGCTTCATTTATTCCATTAAAGAACATGAGCAAAAAATATAGGCAGAATTTAGACTTTGTTTTCTGTTACTTTTTACTGAATACGTAGGGTAAGATTTGGAGGATCATCTGCTGTTTCTTCTTCAGGTTTTTTGAACCAGCAAATAGTTTTCAGGAGTATTCCTTTTCTGATAGAAGGAGACCTGGATTATATTGGATTTTATGATGAGAGAAGAGGTAGTTGTCTCCTTTGTACTGATCTTGTTGCAGTAAAATGTTGAATACAGAGGTGCTCCCAATGGTCTCTGCTCTTCAAAGGACTATGCTGTTTATTGACCAGAATATTCTAATGTTGCTGCTGAAAGAACATTTGCTTCCCTATGCAAGTGCTGTGTAAGCACATAAAAATTTTACACGTCTACTAAGTGTGGTTTAAAAAGTTCAATCTGAAGCCAAAGTGTTACTTTCTTTATGCAGATATGCATCCTCCTTTCCTTTCTCTCATGCTGGGTGGCTCTTGGTCTCGCACAGTTGTGTTGGTGTTCTCTGTTTTTGCTGGAATTTGATTCAGAACCACTACTGTGTTTTGGATTAAAATAACCCCGTGTTGATGTTTATAAGGTATTGTAACTGGAAGAAAGTTGGAATTGTGAAACACACTCAGATCCTTTCCTGAGGGAATGGTTGGGATGCACAGATCATTCTTGTTTAGTTTTATGGAAGTTAGGTGGCTTAATTACAGAATCACTTCGTATCCTTAAAAATGGAGAAAAATCCCATCTCTGCAGTAGCTGGCCCAGCCTTCATATTGTATTTTGCCATTGGGACATACGAGGAATTCATATCTCTCTGCCTCTATGATAGTCTCCATGTTGTTCTTGGCATTTTTCAGGGTGCTTGTGAGATCTGAGGAGTGTCAGGGTGTCGTGGGGAGTTGAAAGCTGATGATGCCAGCACAGTTTGGGCTGGATTGAAGTGACTGTTTGAGACATAAGAGGGCTTTTCTGCTTTGTTGTTTCAAAACTGTGTTTAGCATGGGCCCCCGCTGCAGGTTAAAGCTGATTCACGTAACTTTCCCTGTAACATTTAGAAAAAGTTGAGGGGTGTTAATAGGCCGTATTTCACATGGTTCTGTGAAATAAAGATGCTTTCGTGAAAAGTGAAGCTTTGCAGGTGGGAAAGGGGGGAAAAACATTTGAAGTCTTTGCTCTGTAAACCGTGTGGGGTGTTTGTTACTTGACCCCCCCCCCCACCCCAACCCACCTCCCGCCTCCACAGTGTCTCGCACAGGGGGGTTAGCAGATATAATCACCAGCCCCATCCTGACAGGGTACGAGCAGTGGAAGTGGTGACACTGTCAGCAACAGCTATTTTGGTATGTCAGACCCATTACTAAAATATAGCACTGGTGCTATGCGCAGTTCTTGTTGTCTGGCCTACCTTTTCGTGCAATCATTTTAAAACTCTCAAAACCACACGCAGCATTCACGGGAAAGTTTGTAGTGACAGACCACACTGTGGGCAGTGTGTGCAGCCTTGGTTATTCATACCTCTACATTGGCTTTGTTTGTGGCTTCCATGTAAGCATTTAAAATAGGTTTTCTGAGAAAGCCAGTGCATATAGGTTACGGCTGACTTGAGTTCCGGGAAGCAAATACACCTCTGGTTGTGATCATCAAGATATTTATCTGGAAATTGTGTTTCGGTAAGGTCTGTGTGCAGTGCCGTGATACTGGAAACAGTCTCAAGCTTAGAACTTGCCTCCAAAGAGTTCTGGTCTCCCAAAGAGTCCTCAGGGTAAACAAAATTTGCTTTTAAGATGGTTTTCTTGTATTTCCTCTCCTCTTCATTTAGAATCACAAGGACCTGGTTACAGCTTGAGTAGAGAATGAAAGGCATATGCTTGAGTAGAGAATGAAAGAAATGCTGCTGATCTGGATGGTAATTGATGTGCAGAAGGGAAAGGAGTACATATTATGTGTTGTTCTTTGGATTTCTTCTTTTCTTTAAATACAAGTAGGCTGTGACAACCTTGCAGTAGATTAATGTGCTTTGGAATTTGACAGATTAGAGGAATGTCTTCAAATAAATAAAGTATATGCATACACACACATATGAAGGAAGGATTGTGGATCTTTTATGAAAAATTTCCTTAAGGTGGCTGTCCTTTTATTCTGCATTAATGTATTCCAGGTTGTCTTTCATTTATAATCCAGTAGGTGTTTTCTTTAATCTTTGAGGACTTAGTCACAGCTGTCAAAATAGCGAGCCATTCGTGGTGTAATTTTCCCCCCCAAGCTTAAGTAATTGTTACCAGAATAAGCAGTTTTTGGGTTTGGTTGTTTGGTTTGTTTTTTTTTTTCCCCTCTTAAAGTTTACATTGAAATACTCTTAAAACCTGACAGGGTGTAAGGTTTGTTTGGGAGCCTAGCAGTGCCTACAGTGCCTGCTGTAAGGGATCACCTGTGAGGCTTAGATCAAACAAGAGGACCTGGAGGATGTCTGCCAATCTGTGGGTCTTAATTTCCTACTCAAGTCCTGGTTGGATTGAAGTGCTCAATTTATGTCAGAGCTTCTGGCAAGCTGTGAGTGGTTACTCATGTGTGTAGCGTGACTACAGGTGGTGTCCAGACAGGCAGGCAGTGGCAGTCCGATCAAAGGAGAGGAACCAGCCCCTGCTTGCAAACCACCCTTCCCCTCAGCCCAGCTGCCCTCACACCCAGCCCCGTGTCCAGAAACACTGCTGGTTAGTGGCCCCTTCCCGAATACCACACCGAGGAGGGATGGATGGACGGATTGCTCTTGGGAACTGAGTTCTTGAGCTGAGGTGCCACATCTTGGAAGTGATGGTAGATCTGTCTGTCCACCTGGCTTTCAGGTGCTCAGTGGCCTCAAACCCTAGCTCAAGGTCAGAACCACTAATAAAGCATACAGGTTGTCTAATTTGCTGCGAGGAGTTTCACACCTGCTGTAGCTGTTCATTTATATGCAAGCGCTTCGTGGCAGTGACAGTGCTCCCACAAGCACAGGCTGCCAGAGAGAGGCAAAAGAGAAGTTTGGGTTTTTTACCTTAAGGTATCTGCAGCTAAAATAGATGATTATAGTTTGCTCTGCAAAGCAGTAAGCTGTAAGGAAACATACAAGATCTGAAAACTCCAGCAGCGATAGTGACTACACTGTTCGGTGGCCTCTTGTGGCAGGCTGAAATTTTTGGTAAATTTTAATTCTTCATTTAAATACCGAGTAGCTATGGAACCATTGAGATGATCTGGTGCAAGTTGGTTCATGGAGAGCTTCATAGCTGGTCAGATGATTCGCAATTTGCCCACTCTGTTTGTTTTTTTTTTTCCCCAGCAGAATGAAAGGTGGATGGTTGTTTTTACATCAAAAGTCAGTTATATTCTGCCAGTGCTTGTGAAAAGTAGCTAGTGGGTAATAACATAGGTGGGCAATGAATTTCTGTGGAGTATTTTGTTGAAAAAAGTTTGTGGTGAGAATCAGACTGGATTCCCTTCTCTATGGCACAAAAGACCCAGAAAGTAGCTGAAAATACTGTTTTAAAAGCACAAGGAGGTTTGATCTAGCTGTTTGATACCAGCTACTGTACTGGTAGCCACAAAACTTGCACTGTTAAAGGTCTCTGAAGAAGACTTTGGATAGGCTCTCCCTTTCCTTGGAGATCCTGAAGTATTGAGCTGTTTCTTGTAATTTTTCTTGGCCTGTTTCTTATGGGACTTCTGTCTTGTAAGCCATTATAATCTTTTGGATCAAGAACGAAGCCTTCACATGTGCAATGGAGAATGTGGGGGTTTTTTTAGGTGCACCACCTTCCCACCTGCATCTCTGGGAACCCCCGTATTGTTGAGTGAAATCTACTTCAAACCCCCAGTGACTTGTATTTAGAAAAGCTCCACCCCTTTACATGGCTCACACCTTTCTGAAAGCTCTGGGATGAACACTAGGAAGTATATAAGCTAAACACAGTCTGATGTAATGGAATTATGAGTCTGCATATTGAGAAGTATGTTACCTACAGGAGTCTTTGGATAAATGCCTCGTTGTGCCGAGTTGTGATTGTTTTGGAGTGGCCCCCTGTTCTCCTGTGGTGACAGCAGGGTTTTGTCGTAAATATCCAGATACTCTTTCCTAAGCGTGTGCATAATGCAGTTGTTCAGTAATGCAGGAGGGTGTTGGAGCTCCTTTATGTAGATTCACTAAAGGGAGTTGTTTGTGGAGCTGGCTGGTTTCTAACCTTTCTGAGCTTTCTCTAGTACACCCTGCACCAGCACAGGAAGGGTCCCAGACTCTTAAACAGTATAAGTAGTTGCTACTGCGGTGCAAATGCTGAATAATTTTATACTAAGTAGTTATCAGGCAGCTTGGGATAGGAGAAACAAATTAAATTTTAAAGGGGTTGATGTGTATGCTTTTTATCAGGTCTGCTTAAAATTTTTTTTGTGTGTTAAGGGCAGTGTCAGGATCTTGGATCCATTGCATGCAAATGTAGCATGTCTGGTTTCTGTCAGGAATGGTCTGCCCTGGTAATCTTGGGAAGTAAAAGCCAAACTTTTGGGGGAGGATTTATTATATTTCCCATATCAGAACTTGCCCTTCAGGTTTATGTGGTGATGATGTCAAGGCCTGTTTTTTCTCTCTTCTCAGAAAGGACGTGCTTCTGACTGCTTCCCAGCTCCCGGCTGTGCAGGAGGCTCCAGAGGGTGGCAGGTACGTGTGGTGAAACCAGAGGTGCAGCACCCCAGCAAAGGGGGACTGTGGTGGATTCATGGTGACTCTGTGATAAATGTCTTTGTTAGCAGAACAAGTAAATACACTGCAAGAAAACTAGGGACTTAGGGCATGCTGAGAAATGTAAATAAGGGGTTTATTATAAGCTTAATTTATTGCTTTCTTTTGCTCCAAGATCAAAATACTCAGGAAACTTTGCGGGAAATGGGCTATTTCCACTTGGAAACTTGCTGTGAATTTGCTTGTTCCTCAGTTACCACTGAATGGTCACGTTCAGGATTGCAGCCTCCCTGGGTTATGCAGTTTGTGTTATGAGGGAGTATTGAATTTGCTTTTCGAGATGTTTGACTCTGAAAGTGCTGCTGGACACTGGGGATAGTTTTTTTTTTTCGAAGCACATGTGCCTGTTAATTTAGTTAGACATGCAGAAGATACTTTCACAAGTGCCAGTAGTTGCCAGTAGGCATCTTCAGGTAACTTGAGTGACTCACTCAGTCCTATGAGCCCCAAAAGAAATGAGAATGAAACCGAGCAACATTTTTGATTGTGACAGTGTGTTTAGGTGGTAGGGGAATGTGGAATTTTAGGGGCTGTATTTCATGCTCATTTGAGTGGTTTTCAGTGCAGCACTGACACTGTCACAACCTGGGGTCGGTATCTGGGAGTACCCAGGGAGACAGAAGGGGTCTTAGAACATGCCCTGGGGAGCTCTTGAGTTCTGTATTTGGGATAGCTCAGCATCCAAGTTAGTTAGCTCTTTCCTGTTGCTTTTTGAAATTGAAGCCTGTTTCTAATGATCTGCGCATGGTAATCTGAAAAATAAGAATTTTAATCTCCTATTTATCTTGTAATTTTTTTTTTTTGCATGATACTTTACCTTTGTATAATCTTCACCCCCAGAGAAAAAGCATAGTAGTAAAAGAAAAGGAATGTGAATAAAAAAAAAAGAAAAAAAAAAAAAAAAGGACTATCTTCAAGTATTCCACTGAAGATAAAGATATTCTGCTCTTTAAGCACAAGCATTAGTTTCCTGAGTACTGCTTGATTAAGCACATTTATCATGCAGAATCAGAAAATACTAATTTCTGGCCTAAAACTGGGAATCTTGGTTTCCTCAGAAATGTTATCCTCCCTCAGCGCTAGGGCACATCCTCCAGCAGGCTTTGCGGTAGAAATAAAGACCACATCAAATTATCTTGAAAACCTTTGTCTCATTTTTAAGCAACCAAGCAACTACAAAGTGTTTCATTTACAGTTTGAAATGTAAATAATCCCATCCTCTATGTGTGTGTTAGTCATAAAGGGCTACTGGTCTGCTAGTTTGAGGCTGTGCCTTCCTTCAGCAGAAAGTGAGTCCAAATGTATTCTGTAATGAAAGGATTGTAAATACTGATGTTTTTCATGAGACTGTTTAAAAATGGCACTGTGCTTGGGGTTTGGAAAGGGTGAGAACTAAAGACAAGGGTATATCCAGCCTGTCCTTGCTGGTCTGAAATTCATGAGCTTTGTAAATCAAACTCGGCTCTCAAAGGTTATAAAATAGGTATCAATAAACACTGAGGCAGGCCTGTGGGGGAGAACAAAGTGCAATACAGAATGGGAGGAAAACGATGGGAACGCTTAGTGTGGCTGGGGAATCCTGAAAAGGGTGACAGAATTAGGCCAGGAGGGCCAGGGCTCATTTGGCTTTCTGCAGGGAGAGGCAGGATGGTCGGTGATGGCCATGATCATTTATTGGTATGTTAGTAAATTCTCCTGTGTTTTTAACCTTCCTGTAGAAAATAAAGATAATCCACTTAGCAGCGTGTGTAATACCGAGCCAAACTGCGAAGTTGTGCAATGCAGCTAAGTATTTCTTAGAAGGAAGACTATTTCAAAACCAGTGTTGTGAAATTAGTTATTTCTTAACCTTGAAAGTCCAGAATTTAGATAACTCGTGCAAGATTTTTTGCATACGAGATACACACTTGGATCCAGCTTTACCTTGCTGACTGGGGAAGAAGACAGTGGCCTCTGGTTTGCATTAGTTGTAAAAAATCCTGGGTATTGGTAAGGGTTACTGAATTGACATCTTTGAAAAGATATTCACAGGTACTTCTGTGAAGTAAAGATGGCAGTCTCCTTCCCTCTGTTGGTCTTTCAGCTTCTCCCACTGCAGGGCTAGTGTTCTGCATTTTTTAGAGGGTGGACCAGTGCACTTTGCCTGTGTCACTGGGCATCAAAGACAATGTGAGAGACACGTTTTTGATCTTGGTAATAGTCAGTATATGCCATTGCAACTCTGTGCTTTCATAATTCATGCTAATATTACTTATTAGCAGTTTTGCAGCCTGAAATTTTTCCAGCAGCTTTGATTTTCTGTCCTGTGAGAGAGCAGGAAGTTGGCTCTAGCTGTTTCTCGGCCTGTGCATTAAAATTATAAATGTGAATGGGAACGTTCACAGCTCTGAGCTTCCAGCTGTGCTGTGACAAACTGACAGGAGCTCTGTTGAGGTTGTTTCCTCTTCTAGAGTTGCCCTGTTTTTAGCCACCATAGGCACAAGCATTGTGGAAAACTCATGCAGGTAATGTATGTTATTTTGCTCCCTTTCATCATTATATATTGATGTAAAATCATCACCAGAGTGTGTAAACTAAAATTACTGATTTAAATTTACCTCAGAAAGCTGTTAACGGTTTTACAGAAAGGCAAGCCTGTGGTCACTTTTAATTAAAGTATGTAACCAGGCATTTCAGGTTTCTTTTACTTTTTCAGAGTTCCTATTTTCAAGCAAATTGCGGCTCGTTTTTTGGAGTAAAACTTGAAACATTAGGAGACCTAACTTTTCAGAAATGCAAAGCACTCAGATCTAATCAAAGCCAGTGAACACTAATGGAACTGAGTTAATTTGGAAATCAGGCCATTGTCTGGGCCTTTTTTTTTTTTGGTTTTTCCTTTTTCTACCCCTAATGTTACGTAAAAAGAGGTTCATATTAGATTATGGATGACTTCCCATTAGATGTCAGTGAAGGATAATTTTTAGCACAGGGAAGGGAGGGGTAAGGGAGAGTAATTAAATTGAAGGCTAAATTAAAGGACAAGGTCCTGAGTGCATTTTCATCTCTATTTAAAGTAATAGAAATGAGAACAAAGTGGCTCTTGCACAACTGGGCATGAAGCATTCACTGTAGTGTGTTTCACCCCTTTTTATAACATGCAAAATTTTAGCATAGATCAACAAATAATGTCCCACTTAATAAGTCAGACTTATTAATTTGAAAAAAAAGGACCTGTCTTGCAAGCCTGTACAGTAGGAATGAAATCAGATTTCCACTTTGTATGGCCAGAGCAGTTTTCAGTCCACACAGCAAAGCGGGTGCTAAGCAATCCAGCCAGACTTTTCGTCTTCTTCAACAGATACTGTCGTTTGTTCCAGGTTTTGTTGTGCTTTTGCATTTTCTGAGGAAGGGGGGAGCTAGGCTAGGAATGTAACTGTGTGGCTGTAGGGGAAACTCAGGGTTTTTTCCTTTAGTAGGGCTTGGATTTGCTAGTCCTGTTTTAAAAGTTCAGAAAACTTACAGGACTTCAGAACTAATCTGGAGTCATCTCTCTGCCATGTGGTGTAGTACATAACTTACAGCTTATAGATGTCCTGGCTGTCTCTTTTAGAAAAACAAACAAACAAACCAAAACATATTTAACAGGGAATTATTACATGGAGTCTTTTCAGTAACTAAAGGTAGCGGGAAATAAAGAATTAGCAGTGTGTAGAAATAATGGCTCGAAGATCTTTCTTCATAGTGCTGTTTTCCCCCATAAATTTCTATTAAAGTTGCCGAACTGCCTTGAACTTAATCACTGAACTGCTGTTTGCTTTTAAACACTCACCTGTAAAGCTGTGTCTTTGAACAGAGTATGTTTATGTGATACCTTGTAACTTCGATGAGGGCTTTTTAACTTTCTGAAGAGCAAAATGTGGAATCGGTTATGTATGATGATAAACAGGAAGGGTGAACG
This sequence comes from Empidonax traillii, assembly GCF_003031625.1. Taxonomy (NCBI): domain Eukaryota; kingdom Metazoa; phylum Chordata; class Aves; order Passeriformes; family Tyrannidae; genus Empidonax; species Empidonax traillii. The sequence goes on along the minus strand of NW_020955195.1, from coordinate 232,367 downwards.
ACAGACAAACATGCCTAGTCAGCTTAACTGATAATATAATGCCTTAAAAAACCAAAATTATATACATGATTTGCTACAAACAATTGGATCTGAGCTGAGCTGCTTACCGAGATGACAACAACAAAAAAAAACCAACCCCTCAAAAAATAATTCATGTCACAGGTTCAGTTTGAGCAAGTTGTGGTCTTGTACGGGTCTTTCTCTTAGTAAAAAGACAAAAGATTTATAGGAGCAGATGAGATATTTAAATCTTTTAATCTTGCCTGTGGTCATTTAGCAAAGCAGGTGTAAACACTTCAGTTGTAGTTGCCCATTGTGTACTCAGCCATGTTACTTCTGCATTTGTTTCAGGTCTGCTGGGCTGTGCTTTCCAGAGGTTCCAACTTGCCTTTGCTTGCTTAAACCCAGGACCTCTCCTTCCCAGAAGCTTGATTGTGCTTGGACATGCCCCTTGTAGCTTCATCCTAGTCTTTTTGATTCTGTGTTCCTCAAGTACTGGCCCCTTCTTCTTTAATGCTACTAATGATTTTGTAACCTTTGCTTGCCCTCTTGCTGGATCACCCCTGGGTGTTGTGACTGTCTTGGATTGTGGCATGTCTCTTGGTGGTGCTGTGGTGGTCTCCCAGGCAGTGGCACAGTGAAAATCCATTATCTTCTGTGCCCTGCTGCAAAGGACGGTGTGCTTTTCTCACCACCACGCTGCCCTGAGTGTACACAGCCCTCCAAAGTTATCTCTAATCTAGTAAGTGATCAACGCACTCACTTCTTCTGGTAGGTGCCTAATAAGCCTTCACCTAGGAGTGGCTGTAGGAAGGCAGGAGCAGTGGAGACTTGTGGAAGATGATGTAGAAAACAGTGAACAGGTTTGTTGATTGTTGTGGACAGGCCTTTCTGGGCCTGGCAGAATGGGGTGACTCAGACAGAGTGACTTTCACAGAACTGCCCAGGACTTTCACTAGTTAAGTGTTTTCTCCCTTTTTGTATGCAGTGCATTAGCTCTTCATTTCTGTAGATGTGTTTCTTTCTACCCTACACACCTTGAGTGCATTGGTAGCATTAGAAAACTTTGCTAAAGTACTTGTGTAGTATCCCAAGGATGGGAGACACAGCAGGCTTGTGTAACCAGTGCTTAGGATTAATGCTGCACTTCTCATGCATCCTTTGCTCTCTGAACTTAAACTACAGTCAAATTTTGTGCATCAAACATAATTGAAGATTCAGAATATTTATACTTGGCATTCCAGATTGAAATGACTCCTTTCAATTGCTGCCTATTTGCCATTTAATGTCTTGTTTTCAAAAGTATTATTTTCATCAATTAATGTATTTTTTTAATCCAAATTAAGCTATGCAGACAGCTGTAGAAGTACTGCAAGATCAGGGCTATTTTTGGCAGTATTGGGTTTGCTTTTTCTTCTGCTTCTTACTCCCCTCCTCTCTCTGCAGCATCGCTCGTCTCTCCCTCGAAACAGAAGAATGCGCTCGGTCGCGCCTCTCAGCAGCTCTGCAGCCTGTGGAGAGTGTGGGCAGTTTCTGTATGCAGCATCCTGGAAAATGTGCATTCTCTTGAAGTGATCTGCCGGAAAGCACGTACTTGGACAGTTGTTCCAGCCTGCGCTGTTGCACTGCTCTCAGGGTCTGAGATGCCCGCTCTCTGATACTCCCCGGGATTCGCGTTTCGCCTGCCAAAGAGACTCCACCTGCCGCGCTTGTCTGGAGAACCCCGCAGAGCAAGGACGCTGAAAATGGCTCTGTGTGCTTTCTATGCCCTTTGGGGTTTGCTGCTAGAAGTGGCAATATCGTTTGGTCCAGTCCCCAGGATCACTTGGGAGCACAGAGGTAAGAACAGCAGATGAAGTCGTGTAATATGGGGACATTTCCACAACTTCAGGGTCTCTGTGGGATCTGAAACTCACTGAAGCCCTCTGTACCTTCAGCCTGTTTGCTGTGGGTTTGGTAAGGTGTTGCTGGCTTTGCTCTGTTTATGAAGTGCTTAGGACCAGAATATTCAAAAATTACTTGGGCACCGGGTTAACTGATTTCAGGTCCTTTGAGCATCTCTGAAAACAGAGCTTTTTAAAGGAGGAATTCCACATTTGACTTTCTCAGCAGAAGGGTCTTGCAGCTGAAGTTTGCTTCCAGAGAAAAACCCAATAGGTGTATTTTGTTTAAAACAAATTACCTTCACTCTGAGTCTGAACATGTTAGCGAAGTGCACCTCTCCAGCTAATAATCTTTTTTATGCTTTTTCAGGCTGAGATGTATTTTGACACCAAGCCAACCTGTGCACTAAGTAAATCACCAGGCAAAGGAAAAATAGGCCTTTGACCCTCTTCTGCCAGCATTATCTGGTGCTTAGATACAAAACAGTCTGTCACAGAACACCGATTTTCTTGTATAAAAGTTGCAGCAAATATTCATAACCTCCCAATACAGTTACAGGGGTCTGCAAATGTGGTGCCAGAAGTAATAGGAATCAGAGAATCATTTAGCCTTTGACTTAATAATTTAACCTGAGTCTAAAAAGAACTCTGAAATGAGGGCTGTAGAGTAGTTATTTGCTGCTGTTTGTGCATGTATATTTTTTTTCTCCATTTTCTCCCTGCTCCCCTCTCCCCCTCCATGTTTTAGATCCTCTTTAACTATTAGTTAGGAAGCAACAATTGTTCAGTAACTGAACAAAGCCAAACAAATACATTGGCCAAGCGAAGAAGCAACCTCAAAATAAGGGTATTAAATTCTGAACAGTCCTATTATAGGAAAAGATAGATGGAGATTAGGAATGTAGTAGGAATAAGCAGATTATGAAATGACTGTAGGAAGTGTTGGTGTAGCAATTGTTAGTTGCTGATGAAGCTTTTCAGAAAGGGTGGTCTGGACAAGTCTTGGAGTTACTTTGACTCTTTGATGCTCAGATTTTCCATAGCAGTTAAAATTTGGCAAGTTGCTCTAATGTACTGCAGACCCACATCCAAATTAGTGAAAATAAATGGAATTTATTTTCATTCCTGCTAATTCTCTGTGTCTGTCTGCTAAAGATTGTTGCATTAAATATTGGAAACATACTTTGAGTGGGAGAGGGAATTTTCAGTTCAGTGGAGTTGTAGGAACCAGTTCATACACTTAGGGAAAATCTTCTTGCCAGGTAAAAGATTTCAAAATTACATTATTGTGAATCTAGCTTAAAATTAATGTTTCGTGAGTACTCTAGTTGAAAATGTGCAATTTACTAATGTTAGAACTGAGCAATAATGGCATTGTTTTCAACTGTATCTTAAAAAAGCCGTGCCTGATTAATCTTGTGGTAGTCTCATTTTTCCATTATGGTTGTAGATGCAGAAAAAATCCCCATTCTTTTATATTAGTCAGTTTATGTCATCTTTCTCCAAGCTGTTCTGGTCCAGTCTGCAAGCTTCCTCATTCCACTGCCTTTTCTCTCATGTCTCACTCTGTTTCTCATCTTCCTCCTTTTCATCTTGAGTTTTCCCTCACGCTGTTTCCTTCTGTTGTGTGCGTTTCATCTCTGGTTTTCGTTTCACTGTCAGATTATTGACCATCTGTAAATGCTCTCTTTTTAACTTCTGTGCCTTCCTTCTGCTGTGGCAGTATGCTGAAGTGTCCTCTTAAGGTGCAGGATATTTTGTGAGATTTGTTCAGGGCAGTTGCAGGAGATGTGGTGACCAACCTGATTTTCCACAGTAGGTTGGTGGAAAGGAAAAGGTGAGGGAGGACTTGACAGTGGGTATGGAAAATGGAAGTTTAGAAAAAACAGGTAGGAAAAAAAAAATAAAGGAAGAAGTGAGTTACAGGGATCACCACGAGAGGAAATATTTAGGCATTTGACATTGAATGAGAAAGTGTGGACAAGTGGTTTTGATGTTTGTGGTGGGAGCTGCTGTTTCTGCTGAATCAAGCTTCTGAGGGGTCCCTTTTCTTTTTTTACATGGGTTTTCTGAACTAACCTTTGTTGTTTTCAAGTTATCCAACAGCTGTTAGACAACTTAGAAAAAATGACTCATAAGCTTGAACCTAAGTGATTGTGTTTCTTCATGTGGTGCTGTTTTTTTTTTTTTTTTCCATTTCAACAGAGGTCCAGCTAATACATTTTAATGAATCAAAAGTGTCAAACTATTCAACCTTGCTGTTAAGTGAAGACAAAAATGTTCTATATGTAGGAGCCAGGGAAGTGATCTTTGCCTTAAACGCAATGAATATTGCTGAGAAGCAGCACGAGGTATGAATTTTAATACATTATCCCCCATGTGAAAATCATACACCAAATTTGACTTAATTTCCTAATATCAGTAGCATTGCACTTCAGGTAGCAGGTTCCTTAAAGAGAAACCCACAGTGTGGGCTACTCCAGTGTTATTTCTGGAAGATGCTTTAGAGTCAAAGAGAGGATGGAAGGAGAAGTTGCGTATAAACAAGGAATTAGAGGTATCCTCGGGTATTTCTTTCTTGTGGGCAGAATGCTCTACTGGAGGGACTTCAGGTGTCATCTGTAATGGTGGTTCTTACCCCTGTCCTTATTATCAGGAGTGGGGCACATTTTGTTAATCAGAATCAGAAGGTAACCTAACCTGAAGGAGAAGCACAGATGGTGCTTGCTGAGGAGTGGCAGACTGCAGATGTGCTGCAAGTAATGGCCCTGTCCTTTGAGTACGGAGCTTCTGCTTTGTGTCTGGGTGTGTCTGCACAGCAAGAGGTGGTGCAGACAGGTCTGATCCGGCTTGCTCAGAGAAATACCTTGGATGTGCTGACGGTGGCTTCTCAAAGCAGATTAGCCAGGCAGAAGTCTGCTAACGTTGTATCGCTTCCAGTCCTTCCCAGGCTCCTGCTTCTCATCCCATCAAGCAGCAGCACAGGCTGACATGTAGAGGGTGCAGCGTGGAGTCCCACCCAGCATGCTCTGGAAGATGCTCATATGATCTTTAATCTGAAGAACATATTCATGGATGGTGGTGGGAAATGTCACCAGCACATAAAACTTGTTTAATGGGTACATGTAACTGTCAGAATTGTACTCAGGGTAGGGTAAATTGGTCCAATAAGTTTTCTTTGATTCCTCCCCACCCCGGTATGTTTTTTATTCAAGTAATAATGAAATTGAGAAGTATTTAAAATTGAAAAATACCCAAACCAGTTCCAGTTGCATCTCCCTAATGCATATGGTGGTGAAAATTTTATTAGCAATTTGAGGGGAGTCATTGTTATGAACCCAAAAGATATAATAGCAGTAGTTTTGTCCTGGTTAAGGCGCATGAATTCGAAACTTGTCACCTCCCTGGGAAAGAATGGCTTTGAACCTTTGAAAACTACTTGGAAAATAAATGACTTGCATTTGCTGCGGATAGTTTTAGGAATGCCTTTGTGTGTTATTGCAAGGTTTTCAGGTCTTGTATTGAATTAAAGTACTTTGAATGTGCCTTTTTGTTGCTTCTTTTTTTCACTTAGCTACACTGGAAGGCCACAGAAGATAAAAGGACTAAATGCGCAGTCAAGGGCAAATCAGAACAGGTACTTTTATTGAACTTTGACAAAGATGTTCCACACTGCACTTCAAGAGAAGTGATGTTAAAAAAAAAGGAAGTATCCAACTGCTTGAAATTAGATTTTGAAATAATCGCCTGAATGTTTTAAATTAACTTGAGCGTTAGAAACTGCAACATGCCTAGGTTGGTGGCTTTTTGGTTTTGGGTTGGTTTTGGGTGGGTTTTTTAGGGTTTTTTTTTTGTGTTAATAGTTCATTACTTTCTGCTGGTGACTACTATTTAAATGTCTGAAAATCTGAACACATCCTGATGTGTGCTTAGTTTTAATGGTTTTCCACTTAAAACGCTAAACCAGTGTTGCCTTCACTGAAGTAACTGATAGCAACTGCTGCGTTTTTTCATTGCAGTAATTCCTTCCCAGCAGTTGGTTTTACAGAGTGACTGATAACTGTGTTTGCTTTGCTTTAGGGCATAGAGTGTCTGTTATTAGGCCAGGGTATTTTTTTCCTGGATTCTGTGTCCCCTTGTGGCGCTCAGCGGGTGTGCACCTTCCTTGCCCAGACAGCTCCCCTGGCACCTGAGCAGCCTGACCTCCTGAGGCTTGGCAGTGCAGGCAGCTCAGCCCCTGGGATCCCTGGGTGTTTCTAGGAACCACTGGCTCCTGGTGACTGCCAGGGCGCGGTCTGGCTTGCTGATTTTGCCTGTCTGTGGAGGTGGTTTACTCGAGGTAATTGTGGATGTACCTTTCCCCTCCTGTAAAACCACTTCATTTAATGATACGCCAGAGCGAGGGTTTGCTGGGCAGGACAGTCAGTCAGGCTTTTAGCACAGGTTTGAAAGCAGAATCCTGCAAGTTCTGTGAATGCAAAAAGCAGTCCCGCTCTGCCGTTGCAGGGATGTGACCCTTAAACCTGCAGCCTCTTCATTTCTCACTCTTATAAAACCCCAAGTGCTGCATCCAGGGCTGACAGGCATTCTGCCTTCACGGGCTGTCAGTACATTGTCCAAACATGTGGTGTGGCAGATACTTAAGGGCTGTTTCCTCCTTGGCTGCCTCTTCAGGATGGGGTTAGAAAATGTAATTTGTGTTTTTCAGGTTCAGCTGGGGTTGCTAGTAATAATACTGACTAGCAGCCATGATGAATGTGAGATGTGAGCTTCTCTTATGTGCATATGTTTAGCCAGCTGTGTGTGAATGTCCACAAGTCCTCTGCAGAGATTACTGGTAGGGTATGCTAGACCCCATAAATAGGTTCCTTCTCAGAGCTCTAAATTTATTTTCTTTGTTTTCCCCTGTCGCCAGTTTAGCAACTCACACATATTGCTGGCCATGCTTTTTCCTCACTGTACTCCTAACCTTTTAGTAGTCACATTCATTGTAGCCACGATGTTTTGCATAGTGCAATAGTTTCAAAAGGGTCGAGGTTTTAAGGCACTATTACTGTTTCTTACACTCTCCCCCATCCATCACCACTATGCTGTGTAATGCCAGCAGAAGGCATTCATGCAGTTGTTCAAGGACCTCATCAGGCACAAAACTGGTTTTATTCTTTTCCCCTCCCTGCAGTTTCCTGCCATGCAGTCACAGGAATACCCAGTTTGTCTCATAAGAAGGGATAGAAGGCCAGTGCTTAAGCTTGTTTAAGGAGTTTATGGAACAGCAGTTCAGTGGTGGCGTCTGGCAGTATACCAGCAAGAATTAAGGGATGTTGTTGATACTGGCTTTTCCCCCCTCTCTAAGTGGGTGTTTGGAGTTGTTTTTCTTCATTGTTAATCTGAGTCTTTATGGTATCCTTTATTAAGGGTTTTGCTCAAACTCCTTGTTCTGCTTCAGAGCCAAAGAAATTAAGAAGATTTCTTGGATGATATCAAAGACTGGGGGAGGGGGGTGAGGGGGAGTGGTGGCAGGGCATGGAAGGACAACAATAAACGACAAAGCTTCATACCTAATTTAGGGGAATTACAGGTTTTGCTCCTTAGAAACAACCTTGACTGTCACTGTATTGTTTAGGTGTACAAGGGATGGTGAAATCTAAAACTTACTTCGTGTTTAAGTAGTTTTTCCCGTGGATTGGATGTGTGTTTGGAGCTTGTGCTTTTGTAAAACATCTTGAGATGGTCATGCTACCCTGATAGGATACCGAGGCAGCTGCACTCGACTGTCTGTAGGAAACCAAACGCTGCAGGATTGATTTAGAGCTCCTGGAGGTTGCAGGGAGATGGATGGGTAGCCCAGTGTCACCCACACGTCACCCAGGCATTACTGGGGTGCGTGGCAGCAGACAAGCTGATAGATTGTTTGTGTTGGAATGTGGAAGCCATGGTTTATCAGACGTGTTCTTTCCTCGTCCTCTCTTACAGACGGAGTGTCGTAACTACGTGCGTGTCTTGCAGCAGCTGAATGATACTTTTCTCTACGTGTGTGGAACTAATGCATTTCAGCCAACGTGTGATTACGTGGTAAGAGATCTACCTATGCTTTGACCCAGCAACAACTGTAACTTTAGAGCAGCTCAAGTGAAAGACAAGGTGATCTCCATTCCCAAAACTGTTATGTCTTCAGATCAGGTTTGGGAGCATTTATTGCACTGTCTCGCAATAGAATATGGAAATAAACTGTGCTGTTGCCTTTTTTCAGAGCACTTAATGAATTCCTGATTCGTCTTGCCTAACTTGCAGATTTACTTTTTCATAATCCTTTGTGTATTGTGCGTTAGCGTAAAACCAGTTTCTGAAACTGAAATCACGTTGTTTGCAACTTCCACCCCATTACCAAATCTTCCCGAAATTTCCCAGATTCCTGTCTCTGCTTGTCTCGTCTCTGCTTCTGGCTACGCTACAGATTCACGGTGCTGAATGCTTCAGACTGAGGTCTTGGCACAGAATTAAAACTCCCTTTTCTCGCTGCTGACTCTTGTATCGTTTTCCCTGCTGCGGCTCTTAGCAATTTGAAAATCGAGAAATCTTGTAGTTGTGCCTTTCTGTCTCCCCTGCTTGCAGAGTCTGCCAGCCATCACCTCTGGAGTATTGCCAGGAGACACTGTTCTTAGCTTCCAATGTCTCCAGTGCACAGTGTAGCTGATTACTTGCCCAGTGCTGTGGCTACAGTTCATCATCTTTCTGATCCTCATTCGCTTGGTTTTTAAGGGATTTATAAAGTAGCAGCCAAAAAACTCTGTTGCTTTTTAAAGCCTTAGTTGGATTATGCCCTATCTTACAAATTTACCATAATCTCGAAAATTGCTAAATCCACTTCAGAAAGCCTTCTTGATTTCTAAGACTCTTTTTTTTTTCAGGCTAATTCAATAATTGGCAGTTCTTTCCATATATCAGTTAACTTCCCTGCTGTTCCTTGGGTGTCTTTCCTGAGGTTTGTCTTGATTTAACTTTTCATCTTCTGCTCTTTTCTGTTCCTGGCTTCACAAATTACAGGATCACATTTCTTCTCTGTCTGTGGGACTTGATAAGATTTTCCAAAAACACATATGCCTTTTATAATTCTACACAAAATGTCTTTGATGCTGGAAGTTGATGATACAGCCCAATAGTTAGTGTTTAGTTTTGAGTTAGCTTTGAATGAGTTGAGTGGCTGAAAGAAGAAGGAGTGCTAAGAGTTGTTTTGTCGTTTTCAACTTGATTTTTTTTTTTTTTTTTTGCAGAACTTAACTTCATTTGAACTTGGAGGTAAAAATGAGGATGGTAAGGGTAGGTGTCCGTTTGATCCTGCTCAAAGCTACACATCTGTTATGGTTGGTAAGTTCAACCTTTGCATACCTCGTTCTTATGTATAAAAATGTTCTGTCTTTTCCACTCTCATGCTCCAGTTTGTCAAAATGGTAGCTTGCATCCATATTTTTTTTCTTTTCTATGTATCTGTAAAGATGTTAAAATACTTACTTAGTCAGCCTTTGCATGTTTTTTTAAAGGAGAACTTCAAACTCTTGGTTGTTTCGGAAGCAACCTGTAAAATACTAATTTTCAAACTGTATTTCCAGGTGTTCAACATATTTAGTCCAGGTAGTCTAAATGTACCTGGCTGCATTTGTAGTATCAATTAATGCAATTTCAGTAAATTTAATGAGTAGTGCTTCTTAGCTGTCCTGAAGACTTATCCATGAGACAGAATAGAGAAGGAAGATTCTGATTGCAGGTGGACTTACTACATAGAAGGACACCCCTGAACCTGGACCTGGGTAAACCAGAGCTGATGGATTTACCGTTGTGTCACAAGACCATGAGAGAAGCTCAGCACAGGATGACACAGGAAATGGGGAACACAACTCCCCGCACTGTGCCTGCATTTTTAGAAGTTGATTTTGTATCATGGTGGCAAAGAAAGAGAGAGAAAAATAATTCCAAACTTCTGATGCATTAAAGTAAATTTGCATGTTTTTACATGAACTGTGGGTTTACGTGTTAAGCGTTAAAGTAGCACAAAAACTACTCTTTTTTACTTTTGTCAGTTCTTGTGTTAAAGCAACAACAAACCAAACTGTGTAAAGTGTTAGGCTTCATCACAACCAGCAGAAATGTAAATATAAAATACGTGTCTAGGGCAATTTAGAGGAAGTCCTTGTTTATCTTTTCTTGTGGGAAGCTTAAGCTTACACAGACTCAGAAAATATTTATGTACCCTTTTTGGTGTCCACTCCATACGATCTAAAATATTTGGTTTTGTGTTAAAGACGAGGAGCTTTATTCTGGGACTTCTTACAATTTCTTGGGAAGTGAACCCATTATTTCACGGCACTCTCATCAGAGCCCTCTGAGAACAGAGTATGCAATACCTTGGCTTAATGGTAAGTGGGCATGACAACTGGCCCAGATAAATTTCTTTCTTCAACACCACACTGACAAGAGTTTTCCTGGGTGTAAAGAGCAATGGCCTAACTGAAAGAATGGATTTTGTTGTCCTGGCATGTGAGTGTGTGCCCTCGTGCATGCCATCAAGAGATGTAGCTTTGAAATTTTAGGGTTTTTATCTGCATTGACAATGAAAACAGCTTCAAGATATTACTCTGGACATTGATGGCTGCAGTTGAAATATTCTGTATTTACTTGTTGTTCTTTGCAGTAATGCAGCTTAGTTATGATACAGTAAAGGAAGGCAGTGTTTTTGGATTGGGATGGGTTTTCAGATTAAGCTGACCGTGGTTCCTGATGCTTTCAGTTCCTGAATTTCAGAATTCACTGAGCTTTGTGACCGTTCAGAGGTTTGAGGCTTTGTGCCAAAAAGGACCAAAATCACAACCAAAAATCATAACCAAAAAGTACAGGGTAGTGAGATTTGTGATACATGTTGTAAGGTCATTTTTAGTCTTTCAGCTAGTAGCTGAAGTAGAGGGGAGGCGGGCAAGGGAGGGCATGTCCTCCAGGCCCATTAGAAAACCATTAAAAAAGTTTGAGTATGGGCTGAAGAACATTGTGGTGCAATAATCATCTCATTACTGCAGAGATCTCTGAGGTATCTTAGGGCTTTCATTTAGGATTTGTGGGTTTTGGGAGTCTTTTGCTATTCCTGGTTGGTTTTTTTTTTGTTTGTTTGTTTTATTTTTAAGAAATACTATTCATGTTGTGAAAAACAAACTGTGTATGGAGGTCAGTGACTAGAGAGCAGATAAATGCAGTGGGGAATTTGGGTGAAAGGGAACTCCTAGAGGGTCTTTGAGGGAATCAGGTTAGTAGTCTCTTTTATAATGGAAAATTCTTCTCTTTGTGTCTGTAGAGCCCAATTTTGTTTTTGCTGATGTGATAAGAGCAGATCAAAACGGCACAGATGGAGAAGATGACAAGATATACTTCTTCTTCACCGAGGTGTCTGTGGAGTATGAGTGTATTGGAAAACTGATGATTCCAAGAATAGCTAGGGTCTGCAAGGTGGGAGAAAGTTCAATTTACTATTACTATGTCAACTAGAATTTTGTGTATGGGTGTTAAAAAGCATTTATTATTGTGAACTTACTGCCAGTTAATTGGAAGTGGTTGAATTTAGTGAATCTTAGTGAATCAGCAGTTCCAGTCAGTTCTTCAGAACTGGGAGAGCCTGATGGGTTGCTTTGTGAATAAGTACTTGATTTAATTTTGCACAGTAATGAAATTTCAATACATCTGGGGGTTCTCCTCTTCTCTGAGGGGAAAACAAACCAACCATGACAAAACCCAGCAACAGAGAAGGTGTCTCCCTAGGGTTTCTTTTTTTTTTAATTTTTTTTTTTTCTGACAAGTGACTTTCAAGCGTCTGTATGCAAACAGAACTGTATCTGTGTCCACAGCAAAATAGTTCTTGACTGTGGTACAGCAGATGAGGCTTCTGTGAAGCTCTTGGCAGCTGCCAGAGCCTGAAGGAAAATGGTCACCAGCAGCCTGATTGTGTCACACTTGCTGTGCTTAAACCTCAGTGTGTTGGGCTGATTTGAGTATTTTCTCAGGAGTGCTGGTTGAAAATCTTGCTGATTTAAGTTTTTTTTCCAGTATAAGATGTTGGTTTAGCAAAAACTTTTTCGGTGGAATGTATCAATTTCCTCAAGATTTCCCCCCCCCCCCCCCCAACAGGAAATTTATCTGCCTGTTGCATTTCTATGAGGTTGAAAGTTTTATTTTGACTTTGCTGTTTTATGTTTAAACATGGAAGTCAAAACATAAATAAAAAGTTAGTGCCCTTGGGGTTTCTGTTGAACAAGGAGCTGGAGGCAGGTTTATGTTGGGCTTTTCATGGCCCTTTACCCACTGACAGCTTGTGCATGCTTTAAAAGGGGACTAATATGGAATATGAGAACTTCATTATTACATTGTTATATATTTCAGACTGTTCTCCTCGAAATAGGAATCAGTGGCATGTTGCAAATCCATAAGCATTTATACTTAATTTTTCTAATAAATTTTGCGGATTTCCTTTAATACTTTGCATAACACCCTTGGATAATGAATGGGAATTATTAATACAGTTTCAATATGCCCTGCTTTTTGAAGTGGAGTATTACATCTACAGATTGATCATCAAATATTTTGGAACATTTCTTGTCAATATATCTTAACTTCTTTAAGTCTTGGTACTGCAAATCCCGAATAAAGGTGTTAACAGCTAGCAGGATGAAACCATTGCTGCATTTCTTCTAGTGAAATTATCAGTGTCAAGTTTGGTTCTTCATTAACTCGCGTATTCCATCTTGCCTATATATTGTGATAGAAACAACTCTGCATTATTTTTGTTGAATCAGTTTTCCTGTGGCTTTCTTACTGTTCTGTTTATGAATGTGTTAGCATTTATTGATGTTGTATAGATGAAATGTTAGAAAACAACAGAGCTTAGTAGTTTCATGCTATAACAGTGTTCTTAAATGCAAAAATGCTGCTAGTTCTCCTCACAAACACTTTTTTTTTTTTTTTTTTTTTTCTGATATCACAAGAGGGACCAAGGAGGATTAAGGATCTTGCAGAAAAAATGGACGTCCTTTCTCAAGGCCAGGCTGATTTGTACCATCCCTGACAAGAATTTAGTTTTCAATGTTATCAATGGTGTTTTTATTCTCAAGTCTCCAACTCTGAAGGAACCAGTGATATATGGAGTCTTCACCCCACAACTGTAAGTGTGGCATAGCCTTTTCCTGGATTAGTACCTTCAGTATCACTTACTACAAGAACTAATAACTGCTCCTGTGGGGTTTTTTTTTGGGGGGGAGGGTGTTGTTTCCTTTCTTATATCTCTTCCTGAACTTCTAGGAATAACGTGGGGTTGTCAGCAGTGTGTGCATACAGTCTGTCCACTGTGGAAGAGGTTTTCTCAAAGGGAAAATACATGCAGAGTGCTATCGTGGAACAGGCTCATACAAAGTGGGTCCAATACAATGGGGAAATTCCTAATCCTCGGCCTGGGGCGGTAAGTTTGTGTAATCTTGGATCTGATGGCTTTTGTTTAATGCTCAAAAGTAAAGAGACTAAAAAACATTAGGTTTTTGAATTATTTGTTTGCCCTACCTGGTTTACTTCTTGTTGCAAAGACTGTACAAAAACAGCGAAGTGGTGTGTCCTGAACTTTGTACCCGGGAAACAAAGTGTTTCTTTTTAATTTAGAATTATTTGCTGGGTTTGGATATTAATTATTTTATTAGTAATATTCTGGTGGTGAAACAGAACTCGGTGTACACCAGCAACATCGAATACTTATGAGCTCAAATGAACAAAAATATAGCAACTGTTGCATTGTCTCTGTCGGTTCAGCATGTTTATCCAAGGCAGTTCTTTGCTTTGCAAACTAAAATATTCATAGTGCTTGGTCTCCTTCAGGCTTTTCTTAACTTCCCTTATGTTCCTTACAGTCATCTTGTTGTTAATGCTCAATGAGGTGATGTCTAAAAGCAGTTAAAATGCATGAGAGTTACAGAAGGAGTATTTTCCTAGAAGGTATTCTGAGACCAAACAAAAATGTAGTCCAAGGCTCAGGGATTAGTACACCAGAGAAGCCAGAGTGTTAGGAGACCTGAGGACCTGCCCCTGTGGAATAAGTGCAGTGTAAAGGTGTGCTTACAGGCCAAAGTGATACAGAGAAGAAAATGCACACAGCTGCATCTTTTTTTTTTTTTTTCTTTTTTTTTTTTTTTTTTTTTTTTTTTTTTTTTTTTTTTTTTTTTTTTTTTTTTTTTTTTTTTTTTTTTTTTTTCTTTTTTTTTTTTTTTTTTTAACAAGTAAATGATATAATTTGATTGTCTGTTCCGTTTTGGTTTTATTTCCTCCCCACTCCCTGTCCTCTTGCTAGTGTATAAACAACGACGCCAGAGGATCAAGCTACATGAGCTCGCTGAATTTGCCAGACAAGACACTGCAGTTTGTTAGAGACCATCCTCTGATGGATGACTCAGTGACCCCCATGGGAGGCAGACCTCGGCTGGTGAAGCAAGACGTGAAGTACACACAGATTGTAGTGGACAGAGTCAGAGCACTCAATGGCACCACGTATGACGTGATGTTCATCGGTACTGGTGAGTTCTGCAAAGAATGGTACACTGATTCTTCAGCTCTCAAAGAGAAACTCTTGAAATTTCTGTATTTACAGCGCTTGTACAGCTGGTGTTTCCATGAAAAGGTGCCACGGTAAGTGGGCAGTCTTAACGTACCTTGAAGAGGCATTGCAGGAAAAGATACTGCAAAGCTGCTGAGTGCAGCAAAAACACACAGAAAACAACCCATAAGTGGTCACTTTGGGTACCAAAGTGCCCCTGCTGATGGCAAATTTAATAGTTGCCTTTGACACAGAGTTTATATGAAGTCTTCATCTGAACAGCAGGCAGGTTACTGACAGAGCAATTTTGCAGGTGTTTATCCTGCCTTTTTGTTTTAAGGATCTTACTTAAACATATTGCTCTGTTGTTTCAGATCGGGGAGCCGTGCACAAAGCCATCAGCTACGAAAATGGAATGCACATTATTGAAGAAACGCAGTTTTTTCCAAGTTTTGAACCGATCCAGACTCTCTTGCTTTCATCCAAAACAGTAAGTGCTGTGAGCGTCGCAGCATTCATCTCATGTTGTTCTTTCCCGGAACTTTTTAGTGCCACTGCATAACCCTGTGATGGGAGACCTCCCCAAAAGCTGCATATGTAACTCACAGCACTGCAGCCTGCTGCGTTTCAGCCTGTTTGTTAGGTGCCAAGCTTCTTGAACGTGTGTGGACATGGGGAAGGGGCGGGAGGGGAGGCATGATTTCACTTTGATTCCTTGTGCAGAAGCTGAAAGCCTTGCAAGGGTGTTTCAAAATCCTGGTTGGGAGCAATGTAAAACATCCCGACCTCTGGTGGCCACTGCAGGTCTGTGAGGAAAAATCCTGTGGGTAAAGGGAGCAGAGGAGTGGTGGTGGTGTGTGGTTCTGAGGAAACAGACCTAAGCAGAGAGCAACAGTGTTGTCTAGCACAGAGGACTGATAATTGTGTGACTGACTGGTTTCTGCTGTCTCAGATGTCTCAGGCTGCTGCGTGCTAGACGCGCCGTGAATGCAGTCACGTCGGTGCAGCTCTGGGTGAGGATCAGACAAGTCCTGTCTCAGAATCCAAACCCAGCAGCTGCCCTGCACCCGGTTGTCGGTTGCTTGGTTTAATCCTAGGGGTTTTGTGACAGTAGGAGGATAGTCACTGTGTGTAGTTTGTACACGAGGTGGGTTTCTGGCTGCAGTTACTCAGACCTGCAGATCCATGAATGCCTGTATCTATGCCCTGAGCAGTGAGTTGTAGCGTCAGGCCCCTCAAACAGCGAAGATTTCAGGGACTGGAATGCCTCTTTTGAAGTGTCTGGTAGTAATACCAGCATTCAGTAGCTACCTAGTGAAAGATGAATTCTCTCCAGCTTAGGGATTTAGGAATGCTGCCAACAGATCTTTGAAACAGCTTTTATTTTCCTGTGATATTTAATGGAACTTTGCATGTCAGCATGATCAGCTCAGTGGAACAGAGCTTTATGTCATAATTCCTACAAGCTCAGCTTGCACGCTTATTTGTCCTTTCATGCTTATAATAGGAAGAAGCCATGAGGACAGAGTATATTTTTGCTGGACAAGTGAAAATCAGGCTTAAAAAAATTCCTTGCTAATAGGTTTCAGTAAAGATGTTTGTATTATTTTTTGTATGACGCATAACACTGGGAGCTCACTACATACGTTTCTAGATATTTATTGTGTAGGTATTGTAAGTACATGAAGTATTTACTGGTTTATTCTGTTTTACCTACAAAGAAAGCTTCAAAATGTCTTGATTTGACAGGAGTTTTCAGAATTTGCCCTATGACAGAAGATAATGATAGGTAACTAATAAATATGCTGATGCCCATTCTTCTAGTTGTGGGTTTATTCATACACTGGCTTAATTATGATTCCTCCATTCCTGGGGTGTGCAGGGCAAGAGATGGGCATTGTAGCCTTGTACAGAAGACATGTGATGTAGCAGTTCCATCACATACTTGATAGCCCAGACTAGTGTAGAAATAATGGCACTGAATGTGTTCATTCTTAGTCCAGGTGTCCCCTGCTCAGTTCCTCAAGAATATCCTGAGTCATGGCACAGAGGCTGCACAGGCAGTGCACTGTCTTTTCACAGAGAAACTTCTCTCAGAGCTTAGAGTTGAAGCAAAACACTGCCTCCTGATAAAGCTGTGGACACATAGAACTACACCCCAAAACTGAAGCAGTGCATTCTCATAAAAGCAGAGATTCCTTTTCAGTGATGATGAGCGGGAGGTGGGGTCAGGTGCCGGCCGTGAAAGCTCTGTAGTCGTGGTACCACCCAAGCAGGGATTTACTGCTGCTCCCCAGCATGAAAGCTCGAGTTTCTGCCTCTGCAATCAGTGGCTACTGAAGTCCTTCACAGAGCTAGTATTTTGATACATGTCATGGCATCCCACAGTAGTGGATTAACCACAGAAGGGTAATAATTACCCTCGTGGTGGGATTTAGGACTCTCTGGAGTCAGAGTCCTTTCTGAACACATTCTTCAGTAGTTTGCAGGTCCTTCCCACATTGTTTAGCGTGCTGGGCAGAGTCAGGTGATCCTGCAGTAGATCTCCTGCTTGGAGGTGTGTCTGGATTTCTTTTTAAATGGCCTTCTCGCCTCACTGCATGTTCCCTGAGCTCTTCTTGGATGTATGAGCTGGGAAACATGTGAGACACTGCAGTGCATGCCCAGTGTTGCAGCATTATCTGGCAGAGCATGAGAGAGATTAAAGTGCTTCGTACATTGGGGGAGCCTTCGACAGAGTGGGAGGCTTTTCCTAGGAAGTGGTACATCTCCAGCACTGTGCACTTCCTTCCATGGGCAGTGGAGCGTGGTCCAGGTTAAAATTAAGGATGAAAGACTGCACTTAGATAGATGTTCAGCTGTCTTTCAGACTCCCATCTTCCAGCAGATTCTTCTTTGATCCTGTTCTGCCTTGTGTTTTCTAGTGTAGAGAGTGTCCTTGAAAGCTGTCTTCACACTTCATATGTGAGACCAATCCAGACTAATTTGTGCTTGGTCTGGTAGCTTCCTCGGGAGGCTTTCTCATGATCACTGCATTAAAGACACTGACCTGTTCTGAGTTCTTATGGCAGAACCTCCCTACATACTTAGCAAAAGAGCATCAGTGAGCCCCAGAACCTAAATTCATCCTAAAGAGAGTGTGTTAGTTGTTTTCTTGAAGCTTTTTCTCATGTGGAGACAAAACTTCTGCACTATGAACATGAGATTTTTGAGGAGTGTTTCTCTACAAGAAATCTTTCTTGGGTGTCTGCCCATCATTTTTAGTGACCGTGCTCGTTCTGCCGGGGTCAGGCAGTCCCACTGCAGACATGACCCCTGAGGACGTTTCTATGTGCCGAGATCTGTGTGGCTGCAGTACAGGAGGAGCAACTCTGTGCTTGGATCTGGCCCATCTGCTGAGACAGCTGCAGTAGGGTGCTGATAAATTCACTCGGTGTTCTGCTCAGGGTGAAGCCAGCCCACTGCCAAGATGGGGTTTGCCCTTTGGCTTTCTGTGCAGAGCCTCTCAAAAGGAGGTGGTTGGTCACTGGTGGTTTGGGGTTGCAGCACAGGTCCCTTTCTTCAGTCTTTGCCTGGTAATATGTGAAGTCAGTGTAGCTTTGGCCATCAGCTTCCCTGAGCTTTAAAGCAGATGAGTGAGATACGGCAGCTGCCTGCCTTTCATAGGAAGGGTGTTTGGGATGAGTCTTTTCCTGTTGTTCAGTGACACTTGTTTGGGATGCCAACAGCAATGGTTCAAGACACCTTCTCCTTGGTGTCTTGCCAGTGCTGTTTTCCTTTGGATACTGCCAGTGTTCCTCCTTGAAAAGCACTTGACTCTGGTGAAGCTGATGCAGAGGCCTGGCTGGTTGATGGAGCTGAAGGCAGTAGGGCTGCTTTGGGTTAACAGGAGCAGGTCCTGCACAGAGCCTGCTTAGGCTTGCATGTGCCTGCTCCAGGCTAGTCATCCTCACAGTCTTGCCTTGCCTCACAGAAGGATTGCTGGAGCATTCATATTTCTGAGAAAACTCTGTGATACAGCCGCGGTTAGACATGATTACTTTCTGTTGTCATGAACTGTATCTGTTTCAGGTTTTGTTGTCTTTTTTGCACTTTCAGCATTGCTGCAATACTTTCAACTTAATTTTCTAGAAATAAAAGCTAATCAAATGCTTATTCCCCTCGTGCACCAGTCGTTACAAACATGGCTGAATGTGTGCAACTCTCCAATGATACTTTGAGCATTTAATGAATTGAGCTTTTGGCTTTGAGGAAGTGATCAGCTGTGATTTCTTTGTGATTTTTATTTTTTATTTGCTTTGTTTGTTTCTCTTTAGGGCAGAAAATACCTCTTCGCTGGCTCAAATTCTGGAGTGGTTCAGTCTCCAGTGGCATTCTGTCACAAGTACACCACTTGTGTTGACTGTGTTTTAGCAAGGGATCCTTACTGTGCTTGGAAACCCCTTGAAGCTTCCTGCACTGATATTTTTAAGGAAGGTGGAACTGAAAGGTAATGGTAGCATTTGATGACCTTGCAGTTACAGTCAGTATCGAATCAGTCTTGTCCCTTACTGATAAGTGGAATTTTAAAAAACAAATGTTTTCAAATACAGACTTTTTTTTCTATGATCTGTGTCTGCTAGTGCTGTTGAGATGACTTACTTAGTACAAGGGGATGGGCAGGCTCTAGGAAACAGGATTTGAAGTTTTAATGGCTGGGCTTCCTTTTACAGGAACTGGATTCAGAACATAGGTGGAGATGCATCTTCTTGTTCTGGTGAGTTAGTCTTTGAAGAGCTCTCTCATATGTCTAGGTGGAGTAGTGAAAGAGTTGTGTTTAGTTCAGCTTTGCTTTTGTGATTATCTGAACATGCGTTTACATTCTTATAGGTATGAGATCCTGCTTTTGAATATTGGAGCATCTCTGTACGGCCTGCATGTTGTCTTAAAATGTCTGTGTTTGTGTGCATTTCAGTGTGCAGTGCACAACCCCCCGAAATGAACGGGGGCACCTCAGCAGTGACTTGTGAATGAAAGCAATACCAGAAGTACTTCTATTGCAGAGGCCTCTGTCTCTTTGATGCAGCATTTGACGTTCTACTGTGAGCCTTGACGAGTGCTTGGTTATTGCTGCTAGATCAGATTAATTAAGTCATTTGGGAGAAAAGCTGATTTTACAGTGAGAGGGGAGGGGGAGCTTGGAGCACAGCACAGAGCAGCTGAAGTACCTTCCACAGTGCTCTAAGACAAGTAACCAGTCACAGGTCCTTTCTTTATAGTGTGTGCTGCTGCCACGAGATCAAGGACATCTTAAAGAGGGAGTAGTGTTACAGGAGATTGGAGCTGCGGTAAACAAAGCTCTTAAGAGTTTGATTTACTCCCAAGTTCAGTATCTTGCCTGAATGACTCATCTCAGTTGTGGATCAGAAAGGTCTCCTCTTTGTCTAGAAGTGAAGGCTGTCTTAGAGTTTGAGGTGTCCTATCTCGTAGCCTGTCTGGATGTTTTGCGTGCAGCTGTAGCTTGGTATTCCACTGAGGTTCTTGCATGCTGTCATCTTGGTCTTGTGAGGTGAATGCCATAACCTTCACACTTCCATTAAGACTGTTAACGCAGTCCTGTGAAGCTGTACAGATTAGAGAAACTGGAATCATTGCTGATACTCTGCACATTTATTTTGATGTTCCAGATAAAGTAAGAGAGAATCCCCTACAGCATACATTCAAGCATGGGAGCACAGCAGAGCTCAAGTGTTCTCAAAAGTCCAATCTGGCACAGGTAGTTTGGAAGTTCAAAGATGATGTGCTGAGAGTGGAGAGTCCCAAGTACCGTCTGCTGGAGAAGGCGCTGCTCATCTTCAATTTGTCAGAAGGAGACAGTGGTGTTTACCAGTGTCTGTCGGAAGAAAAAGTGAAGAACAAGAAATTTTCTCAGGTGCTGGCTAAGCACGTCTTGGAACTGAAAAAAATACAGCACACCGTGGCGGGCCCCACCGCGCCGACAGAAGGTAATAGCGATGTGCTCAGAGCGCCAGCCGAGTCTACTGCTCACACCTCGACCCCTCACATGGTACCAGTCACGACAGCAAGGATAGTAACAAAGCCCATTGGCCCTGTCCTGACAAGTGTAGCCTCCAACACCGAGCTCTTCAACTCTATTCCCGACGCGGTCCCGGAGAAGACGATGTTCCTCAAGTCGAACGACAACTTCCTGCTGATGTTCCTCTTCCTCTTCTTTTTCATTCTGTTTCTGTGCCTGCTCTCCTACAACTGCTACAAGGGGTACTTGCCGGGGCAGTGCTTGAAGTTCCGCTCCGTCATGCTGCTCGGTAAGAAGAAAACCAAGTCGGATTTCTCCGACTGCGAGCAGAGCGTGAAGGAGACGCTGGTGGAGCAGGGCAGCGTCAGCCACCAGAGCGGGGAGCAGCCGAAGCCCGCGCACGACACCGGCTACGAGACGGAGCCCGACTGCGGGAACAGCCAGCTGCAGGCCGGGGACTCGCAGGCATCCCGGGAGGCCAAGGACAAACCCTTCGACGTCAAGTGTGAGCTCAAGTTCGCGGACTCGGACGTGGAAGGGGACTGAGCGAGGGACGCGCGCCGTGGTCCCTGTCGAAGCGCGGGCAGCCAGAGCGGGGTTCTCGTGCTTAAGCTGTACAGCAAGCCCGTTTTTTTTGTCCAGATCTCAGCAGATTAGAGAAGTGGTGTTCTTGTCTGGAGACCATGGCATCTTGTGTTGTACTGTCCTTTTTTTTTTTTTTTTTTTTTTTTTTTAAATGGCCAGTTTCAGATCACCACTTGTTTATTCCCAGTTTTTCCCCCCCCCCACACTGAGCGCTTTGCTCTAGTGAAGCTACTTGCTTGTTCTTTGGCCATGTTCTTCCATAGAGTAAAAGTAACTTTCTAATTCAGTTGGCTTTAAAAAGTACTTCAGTCTACACACATTTTTTAGTTGCCATTAAAAAAAAGACCTAGTTTCATTTTAATTCCAAATTGGAAATTGAGTTTAGTTTATCAGATTGGTAAATTATAGACTTTTGTCCAGATTGGGACATTTTTTTCTTTGCTTCTAGTGATTATTTTTAGTTTTATGCTTTGTGTTTTGTCACACTAGATCTCTTTAGTTGGTTAAAGTTAATTTTTTTAACTACTTTTTAAGTATCTTAGATTTTAAGGTACAATGGGGATAGCATTGCCTTGATTTGTGTAAGACTCAGGGATAATCTTGTTTAAAGGTTTTTTTCTTTGCTGCTTTCTAGAAATGTAGGTACAACAATATCAGTACAAAACATGGAGTAAGTGGGGAATGGGGAAGGAGGAAATAAATGCTTTTCTTTCTTTGTTTTTGTGTTTTTTTTTTTTCCTCCCCCCCACCAGCCAGAAAGCTGGACATAGTGATGTTTTATTTTCTATACAAAACTGGATTTTTTTTTTCTTTAGTTAATGAAACAGTACAGGCAAGCAACTGTCAGTTAGCAGTGACAAGGAAAGAGTTTTGTTGCGTTGTGGAAGCAAAAGAGGAATTAAGAAGAATTAATTCCAACAATTTCATCTGATGACTCTCTGAAGTGGACTGTAAGAACTCAGCCTGATGAGAAAACGTTGCCGATTTTATTTCTTCTTCTTTTCAGATTCAGAAATAACTCAGCTTCTTTTTGTGACAAATCTTTGCAGCATCACCCTTTCTGGATGATACCTTCCACTCTCCTATGCAACTGGAGACTGAAACTGGAGCTGC
This sequence comes from Empidonax traillii, assembly GCF_003031625.1. Classification (NCBI taxonomy): domain Eukaryota; kingdom Metazoa; phylum Chordata; class Aves; order Passeriformes; family Tyrannidae; genus Empidonax; species Empidonax traillii. The sequence goes on along the minus strand of NW_020955195.1, from coordinate 210,163 downwards.
TTAAAACAATCAGTCCTTTGAACTGTTTATGTGAATCATGCCTGCTGACGTGAAAGTGTGCATTTGTTCTCAGCCTGGTTCACAGCAGCACTGTTTGTCTGTAAAAGCATTTTGTGTGCAGTAACAGTCCTGAAGAATTGTTCCTCTCACTGCATCTTTCTGTAAATATTGCTAGAAGTAGAATTTGTTTTACCAGTAAACAGCAGAATGCCTGGGCTGCTTTTCTATGTTGAACTTCCATGCGAACATATTTTAGACCATCTTAGTGTAAACAGTTTATATTTTATAAGATTCAGTTTGGTTTTATTTTTCTATTTTTAATTATGTACATATAACAGAATAAATATTAAAATAAATTGTATTATTTATGAAACGTTACACCATGACACTGCTTTCCATTTGGCAAGCCCCGATGTTCCTTGTGGTTTCCTTCAAGGGGAAAATAGAAAACTTTTTTGTGATTGATTTGAAACAGCCTCTCGATTTCAATTAAACAGGTTATAACCCAGGGTGGAGGGATTGGAAGGATGGGGGGGAAAAAAACATGGGTGAAGGAGGAAAGTGCTTTTCTCTAGGGGCCAAGGGACACTTCCTCGTACTACCTTTCTAAAATTCATTTGTCTTTTTGCATTATTTCTTCGTTGTGTGATGTATTTCTTACAACTTTTTTCCTCAGTACCCTTTTACTTTCTTTTCTGTCCTCTTCTGTCACGCAGCCTCATCTCCTATACCTTTCCCTCCTACTGGTACCTCCTTTTTGTCCTGTGTGGGACGTGGTTCACCTCCTCCACCCACCAGTACCCAGCCTGATGTTTGGTCTAGCCCAGACCCCATAAAGGTCATGTTGTTGCCACCTTTCCTAAGTGACCAGACACAGCATGTCAGTGTCCGGGGACCCTTCCACCTCTTCTGCCAAGCCACAGGTAAGCTGGAGCACCCCTGTACGAGCCAGCCCTGTCTGCATTAAAGGCTTAGCCATGTCACCATGTACTGTGTACATTTTACTTCCCTGATGCTGGAGAGGGGGGGCAGAGGGGGAGGGAAAAGAGGGAAATTTCAGAGTGCCAACGTTGCTGCTGCCGAGGGTCAGTCACTGCGGGTGCTGTACCGTGCTGGGGGGGCTCTGATGTGGCAGCTTCAGTGTGGAAATTGTCAATTGATTGGTGTTTTTTTTTTAATTAGGCTCAGTGGATCAGGATTGCAGAAGGATGTTTAGCAGGTAGATGTTTTCATTGTCAGCGTGTAGGCAATTTAAAAAAGATACACTTGAGTTGGGTTTGAATTTGGCGTATTTTATGGGCCAGGTCGGTGATTCCTTTCTCACCTTGTTTTAAATGGTGAAGGATTTGGAGTAACAACAAATTCCATTTTATGGTGGATGTATTATCTGAGGGGAGGAGAAGGAAAAAGCTGTTTTTTCCATAGAAATTCAACCCTTATCTTCCAGCTTTTGTTTGGATTGTTACAAATTACAGTTTACTGGTTTAAGCTAAATGTGATTTAATGGATCTAAACAGGTCTTTGGATGTAACCTTGTTCCTTAAAATTAGAGATTATATAGATTAAGGGATTTTTAAAAGTAGCATTGTTTCATATTGGTCTCAGTGTGATTATTGTCTGGAGTAGATCAAAATGCATAAATTAGTGTAGATCTTAACAAAGGCATTATTTTTATTTCCATGGCTAAAAAGAACAACAGTGGGATGAAGGTTCTTTCATAGAATGGAATAATTTAGATTGAAAAAGACCTTTCAGCAATAATTTGTTCACTTTTTCTCTAGACAATTCAGAAACCTCACTGTGCAACATGAAAAAAAGTTGTAATAGCATAAATAGCACAAAAGATTTAAACAGACCTGGGATTTATTTTAAAATTACTCTTTCTTTCATCCAGCAGTGCCTGTGTTTTAACATGATGCTCATGCTGCTTTTGAAAATTGTCGTTAATTGTATTTGCCTTGGCAGTGAAGGAAGGAGCAGTGTCCTGAAGTCAGCCCTGTGGGATCCACTCCTCAGGAGGTGTAGGGGGTGCATATTGGAAGAAAGTGTCACAACCACCTGACATCCAAGAGATGGCAGAGGTGGCACAGGCAGGGCCAAGATGCCCCAGCTGTGGAAGCGCTTCTGGTTCATCTCAGGAAGCAGTGAAAGACCCAGCTTTGTGTTACAGATGGGGGATTTGCTCCCCTTGGGAAACGAGGCAATTGGCTGATACATCCACACCCTTTTCATCCCCAGAATGACAACTGTAGTCTGTTGATATAACAAAAAAAACCAAAAAACCACCCAACAAACAAAAACTCCTCCCACACACACCCCAAACCAACAAATGCAAACCATCATACTGAACTGATGCAGATATTTTGCATCTCTCTGCATGTGAGGATGGATGTGATGAATGATGCATTTATCCTGAGTGGGGGGTGGCTAAGCAAGTGCTCTTGCTGGGAAGGTCTCTGCTTGGATTTATTCACGTTTCTTCAGTGTCTGTTGATACTTCTTTATATGAACATATCTGTAATGGAACTCTTATTTCCCTCAGCTATGAATACAAGGAAAAATGTGTTTACAAGGAGCAGAAGGGTTAAGTGAGACTGGCAGAGAGTTAAATGTTGTGCCTGGTTGTCTGCATATAAAGGATATGGTATCAGCCATACGATGCAGATACATAGGCTGTGACATCGTCCAGTCAAAAGCCTCAAGCTTATTTTGAAGTGAGTTTCTAATGTTAAATTGTGAGAACTGGTGAATCTCTTCCTTTTTTTTTTTTTTTTTTTTTTTTTTTTTAAATTGTGAATGTCTTGCTGAAGAATAAGGAATAAATCTGCCTCTACAGCTTTTCTCCCCCTTCATTTCCCTCTGCTCCCCTGAAGAGTCCCATGTTTCTCCAGAGACCTGCCCGGTGTTTGTTCACGGGCAAACATCAGGCTTCCTGCGTACTTCCTCTGCTAGAGTTTTCTCTCCCACCACAGGATTTTTAAGCCCTCTACAAGCATTTTAGGCGAGCTTCAAATAAATTCAGTGAAATACTACACCATCTGGTTCAGGGAGGGAGAGAGAGCTGATGATGTGTTATGCACCTGCTTTACAGATTGATCTGGCGTGGTCTGTTGAAATTAGGTACAGTAGGAAGAGGCTTTTCCCAGCAGTTTTGTTTCTGCTTGGAGATGCTTTATTGACACCTCCTCCTCCAGTATTAGAGTAGTATATCCATGTTTGTAGCTTTTTAGACAAACAGTTGTGCTGAGCAGCCATTTAAATGCTTTGGTAGTAAGACACGCTGCAAAACCCCGTGCCTCGTGTGAACTTCTGCCCTGGAGATTCAGACTCTCTGTGTCTGGTCCCCTGTCTCCCTTAGTTCGTCTGCAGCTGGAGGTTTTACGTCATGGATTATTTTCAGTCTTGGTAAGATAACCCCAGAAGTGTGAACAATAAAAGTTCTGTGAATGTCCTTTAAAGCAGTTGCTTTTTCACGGAGCTGCTGAGATGGGTGTCTGATAACACCCCCACACAGTGCCTGTTCCCTGTGGTTATGCTACTTTAAAGGGAGTGCCAGGAAGCTTCCCATCCACGGAGGAAAAGATCTGTAACTCCCAAGAATCAGAATCACAAGGGGTTCAATAGAGGTTTCTCTCTCTCTTTGGTGAAGCCTGAAGTTGCACTGAAAAGGCACGCAGGGGGCGGGGGAAATACCAAATGCAGTGCACTGCACTTCACTGAGCACTGCTGCAGGACTCAAGGGGCCTGCAGAGTGAGTGTGAAAGAGACCCTGCCCCTCCTGTGTCCAGGAGCCCGAGGGCTGCCCGTGCTGCTGTCTGGTCACGGGGCTCAGCAGAAGGGTCTCAAAAGCCCTGATACCCCTTGGTGTGCCTGATTTGTTCCTGGGAGGAGGAGCTTGTCTGTCAGAGACTGACTGGCCCGCAGGAATGAGTTAAGTCATTCCTGTGAGAGTGTTTTTGGTTTTTTTTTTTTGGCATCCTCCACAGGGTTGCAGTAGCCGTGGTGCCCTGGGGTGATCTGCTCTGGTTTGGAGCTCACTGAGGAGATGCTGCACATCCAGGGCAGAGCGATCCCGTGTGGGGATGTGCTTTGTGTTAGGTAAAACGTTTGTGTAGAACTGCAGCACCTAAATCACAGCATGCATCTTAAAATGGAGTTTACTAGGGTTGTCACTAATTTTTTACTCTTACCAGAACACAGATATCAAAGGGCAGTTTTCCATGAGCATACACTCGTGGTTTATAACCACATTCAGTGTCTCTTAATGTAAATTGTGGCTGTGGACAGATGCAAAGCTACGTTTTTGAAACCTGAAAATGTTTTAATTAGTAGCCTAGAAAAGATAAGCTCTGCATTTCTCAAGACAGTTCAGTCCACTGCACAAATACTTTAAAACTTTATAAAATTTTTAAATTTTTTAATTTAAATTATTTTTTTTATATTTTAAATTAATTTAAATATTTTGAGATGCTGCTTAGTAATCCATGGTTGGTTTATCCTCATGGGAGTGCTAAATTTGCACATTGTTAAAACAGTTCCATATCCCACTTTATGGTGGCCTGCAAGTTGTTTTTACTGTGCTTTAAGCATTTCAAGCTGCAGGTGTGTCCCACACCCATCAGTAGGTGTGCAGATCTTGCCGCCTGCATCACACATCAGCAGAGGGCTTGGCTAAACTGAGTCCACTGCAAGGTTTTCAAAGCTTCCCACTGGAACCAGGGCAGAGTTTAAGGAAGCCGCCCTTTTGCGGAAAGATAAAAGAGGCAGTGTTCTCCTTCAGGATTTAATATGCACCTGATTATGGGAAGGCTCCAAGGGCACAGGTAAAAAGAAGGTTTTGCAGAATCCGTGCCAGCTTTTGTAGTGTGACTAGGTAGGTATAAAATCATAGAATCACAGAATTAACTGGGTTGGAAGAGACCTCTGAGATCATCAACTCCAACCCTTGATCCAACCCCACTGTGATTACCAGATCATGGCACTCAGTGCCACATCCAGCCTCATCTTAAACACCTCCAGGGATGGAGAATCCACCAGCTCTCTGGACAGCCCATTCCAATGCCTGATCACTCTCTCTGTAAAGAACTTCTTTCTAATATCCAACCTAAACCTGCCCTGGCAGAGCTTAAGCCTGTGCCCTTAAAACACATTCTCCAATTTCCTTCAGTTTATTTTTAAATTCAGCATAGTATCCTTGTTAGCTGATAGGAGGGCCCACGATAATTTCGCAGACTCAAAGTGGAGTCTGATTTTTTTTCTGCCAGTCGCTAGTTCATTTAATTTTTCTTTACAATTGCAAAACCCTTTTCTGGGCCCACTCAGAGAACATTACTAAATAAACACTGTTCCTGCTGGGGGGCACGGACAGTGAACAGTTGAGTTTTCATCTTAGAGGCAAGCCAGGCATTTTCCCAACCTACTCTTAAATGCCACTGTGAGAAGACAGATGCAGTGTCCCACTTCCATGGGGTAGGTTATGGAAGCCCCAGCAGTTTGAAGGAGGAGTATGTCATGGGCTCTTCAGTACGAAACGCTTGGTGTTGGAAGCAATATTCTGGCATTTCAGGTCTATTTTCCTTGGCTTTTAAAAGTGATTCTCCTGTCAGGCTTGCCTTCTAGAATGCACTGCCCCTACTCCGACAAACAAAAGCAAACCACCAAAGCACAAAACTACAAAAAACCTCACTCCAGTTGTAGAATGTATAGGTTGTGTAACTTGCACACTGTTTTCAGAAAACTGCAAGGATGCTTGTCTGAGTTTAAAAATTCTTTCCCTACTTTCCCACAAGTTACCCTCTGATGGCTTCATTTACTACTTTATTATTATTTTGGGAGCTTATCAGCAGCCACGACTCAGACTCCTGCAGATCAAGACACTCTAACCAGCCTTAAATCTTTCATTCATATATGGGGTAGTGCTGGTTTTAGCGCTCCACATTAATGACTGTCTGACCTTTTCCTGGGCTAGCTTTGATCTCTGATTTAAAATAAGCTTTCTGCATCCAGGTTATAGTGCCTACTTACAACTTAACCCATGCTCCAGGTGAGAGCTTCCCGTATGATCTTGGTTTTCAGAAAGCTGTGATGTTTGCTTCAGTAGCACTGAGCAAAGCCCCAAGCTAGATGGCAAGCGTTAAATCCACATGCCACTTTTTTTTTTTTTTTTTTTTCCCCCAATCTGCTGCCCATGGAAAGGGTTTTGGTGTGTGCTGGGTTATAGAGGGGAGGCTTTCCTCCTAAACCTAAATTTCCCATCACTGTGGGGAGCCTCTGGTAGCAATTCTCTTTAGATTATATGGATTTGTGTAAAAGACACTTTTTTACCCTGATGGAATTTCTCTGTGGGATACCTGTGGGTTATCATCCCTGGATTTCAGTTTACTGTCAAATTGAGATAAATTGGGTTAGCTGGAGAAAGCTTTTAAGAGGTTTAGGCTTGCTGGCAGCTCCTGCTTTGTTTTACCAACTCCCCTCTCTCTGCCTTGGGAGTGTTTTTCTGAATATAGGGGAAGCCTTGTCCTAGTGCTGCCCTTCAAGAACCGGCTTAAAAATCCAGGTAAAGCACGTGCTAATCCAGCAGCAGTGGGGTGGCACTGCTCAGGGTTTCACTGAGCAGCTTGGCTGGGCTGCTCTGGAAATGCCTGCACAGCTCAGTGTTCGGCTCAAGGGGCGAGCGTGGCCAGTGCTCCCCCCCGCCCCCCAGCCTCGTGTTGGTGAGCTCTCCTTAATCCATAATCTCCTCATTTTAAAGTGGTATCTCCAAGCTGCCTTGAAATCCCCGTGTCTGTTGGGATATGATGTGTGTGTGGCAAATGCTTGATTCGGTCCAATTTATCAGGGCACACCCCCAGGGGCTGCTCTGGGTCTGCAGCTGAGTCCTTCAGTTTTTTAAACCTGGTTTTATTTACCAGTTTGTTTTACCCTTAGGTCAGATTCACACCCGTAGATCAGTGAACACAGACTATGGGAGGAGCTTACAAGCAGCTGCAGTGGTTTTAAGTTTTTATGCTGTGGCTGCCTAATTTTTTCTTTTTTTTTTCCTCGCGGAAAATACTGATGAAAAATCATCTGGGTATTAAATACGTGGTTTGTGCAACCCAGTCTGACTTGACACAGACCAGAGAACTCCTTCTGCCAGCAGAAACTTGACCTGGACAGTTCCTGGGCTGTTCCTATCTGGGCAGTGCCATTTCATTCAAACTAACGAAAGCAGAGGTGTAGAAAATGAGATCAGTATGGGAAAGAAGAAAACACTTTCACAGACACTGGAAACTCTGAAGGGCTTATGCAAAAAAAAAAAAAAAAAAAAAAAAAAAAAAAAAAAAAAAAAAAAAAAAAAAAAAAAAAGGTAGTTCAGACAATGCAGCAAGGCTTTTTGCATTTTTTTAATATTAATTTCCCATCTAAAATCAAGGCGGCGAAGTTGATTTTACTTAATCACGTTTTATTATTGTAATTTATTGAAGCAATGTTTTTGAAGTTAACTCTTAGAAGCATCTTTCGTGGTTGCTTAGACATAGCTACTCACATATCTAGACTGTTGTGCTGTTTAATTCTCTGCTTATGATGTTCTAATAAGTTTACTTTTTTTAATCTTTCAAGCATTCTTGAAGTGGATGGCAAAGTAAGTAGATCAGATGTGTCAGAAACTTGCATTTTAAAGTTTGCAGTAGGCATGTAATTAATTTGTATTACAGCAGCAGCAGAAAATGCAGAATATATGTTCATATTATTTTCCTTCACCTTCAAAAAGTAATTCTCTACCCATTACATCCGAGTCTGAATTTATTTCACCACAGAGCTGTAGAAAATTTGCATTTCACAAATGTGATTGAGAGCTTTTGCAGATGACATTTGTGTCACAGTCTGGTTTTTCTATTGTTCTGTATTGAAAGTGAAATCAAGGTGGAGAAGGTAAATGGGTAAAATTGCCCACTTGCAACTTCATAAGGGGCAGACCTTGAACCGTCACAGCTTGAAAAATTTCCTGCATAAGGAAATTGTTGGGCTTCAGTCATCTGGTGAAATGTGGATCTAAGCTGAACTTCTGGCACAACTTTTCAGCACAACTCTGATCTTTAGCACCAGAAAGTAAGGGCAGGTTCTGTGATGCGAGCAGTACATTTTAAGTAAGTTTAGGGACGTGTCCTGCACTGAACGGGCCACTCCCTTGCATGGACCTAAAATGGTACTTAAAGCGGTCTTTGTCTTTCTGCTGTGCTTGTACTGACAAATTTGTCCAAATTCCAACTTCAGCGTTAGTTTACTGAAATAATTTGTCCCTGGTTTCAGATGTCCCATGGTTTTAGTGACATGTAACCTCAGTTGTTAACTGAGGAATAAATAAAACACTGGGGGGTTTTTGTTTCTTTGTTTTTGTTGTTGTTTTGTTTGTTTGTTTTTTTTGGGGGGGGATGTTTTTTTTTTCTTTTTTTTTTTCTTTTTTTTCTTTTTTTTTTTTTTTTTTTTTTTTTTTTTTTTTTTTTTTTTTTTTTTTTTTTTTTTTTTTTTTTTTTTTTTTTTTAAACGAGGCTGTGCCGGACTGTTCTTTTCCGTGATTTTCAGTCCAGCATGTTTGCTCTCTCCACTTAGAGCTGTGATCAAGTCCTTGGGACTGTGTCACTTCCCTTGGAGGAGCTCTGCAGTGCTTTAACTGGATTACATTCTCTTTCATGCACCCTTCTAATTTGTGTGTGATTCTGTGGCAGACTGGGAAGTAAAACTAGTAAGAGTTTAACATTATACACTGAGGAAGTGTACAGATGTAAAAAAATATCCTTTTTTTTTTTTTTAATTTCTTTTTTTTTGTTCTGCCTGCATGATTATCTAAAACTAATCACAGACTCAGAATTTTCTAGGGGGAATAAGACCCACATCAGTTTGCAATTTGAAGTGCTCATGAAGCTGAGTTCTGTAGTAGGTTACCCCTTCTGTCAACACGTATTTGCAAATATAGCTTATTTTATTTTTACCCCAAATTTTCTTTTTACCTCTTTATGTCCTCTCTTGCTAAGACTAGTCTGGATCGTAGGCCCAGAGGGGGAAACAGGCATGTTTTAAACCTCAGAATTACTGCAAAGTTCTTAGTTTGGCCCAGATGTCTGCATTTTAAATGAAAGGGCTCTGATGCTGCCAGGTACTCTTCAGCCAATCTTGCTGATTTCCTGGGAACAGCTGTTCTGTCCTTTAGGCTACTGTCAATCTCTGATTTATTCAAACGTTGCCCTTGCAGGTTAAGACAAATAATAGCAACGAGGCTAAAAAAATCAGATTGTTGTTAATCCAAGCTTCCTTCAAGCTGTGTCTTGCCTAAGTGCCTGCTGTGACTGCAGGCTCCGTGCTTTTTCCAGCTCTGTCTCCTTCATCACTAGTTCAGCATCCTTGACACGCTGAGCTCTTGAACGCTTTCCTCTCCTGGCCTTGTTTTCAGAGTCTGTGAAGCACGACTCAGATGGTTTCAGCTTCCTACCAGAAGCCTGACCAGCCGTAGGGGATGTGTCCTGGCCCTGCAGGAAGTCGTGTTGGCGGGCAGAGCTGATGTTCATCACCTGCTCCACCACCTTTGTGGGCTGAGTTCCCCCTCACAAGAATCCACACAGGATTCCTTGGCACACCATGAACTCATTTACAACTTCGCCTCGAACCCAGGTTACCAGTGCTAGCTCCTCTTTTGTCCCGGGTTTTTTGGGAACCCGGAATTTCAGCCGAAGAAAACCTAAAGAAACATTACAATCAACCATTTATGCTCTTTTAAAGCCTAGTCTTGAGGCTTTTTGCTCTCTCTTGGAAGACTCACCTGCTGTTTTCTCGCAGAATAAGCTGACTGATGTTTTTACAGGTCCGGGCGGCTCCTATTTCGTCTGGAGGAAGAACGGACAGAAGATGCAGGGGTGCCTCACGGAGCAGTCCCACGTGCTGCTTGACGGCAGAGTGCACGTCCTGAGCTGGGTGAAGGATTCGGTGTCGGAACACACGGAGTACTCGTGTTCCTTCGTCTCCAAAGCTGGGAACGCGACGTCAGGCGTGCTGATCACAGTGCAAGACAAAGGTAGGCTCGTTCCCAGCGTGTGCTGGGTTTGGCCTGACCTCGGTATGAGTAAAACCTCTGTAATACTTACCCATAAAATGTGCATATCCGCAGGTAAATCTTGCCTGCCGTATTAGTACCCACTTCGGTTGTACATGAGAAGGTTTTAGAGCCATAAAAGCTTCTTCCTCCACCCCCTCCCACAAAGGACTGGTGTGTAAATTAGCAGTTATGACCTAGATATTAAACCAAAACCTGCTAAACCAATGAACAGAAATTTAGAGTCAGATGAGTATTAGAGAGCTGCAAATAGAGATGAATGAGGAGATGAGTAGGAAAGCTTGCCTTATCAATAGGTGGCTAAAGGATTGGTGCCACTGCCAAAATTTTGATTTTTTTGGCCATGGGGCAAACCCCACAGTACCCAGTCTTCTTAAATCAGATGGGCTTTATGTATCTAGGAGGGGCAAAAGGACTGTAGCCCATAAGTTAGCGGGGCTCATCAGGAGGGCTTTAAACTAGGTTTGAAGGGGGAAGGGGATGAATCCAGGCTCTCCAAAGAGAAGCCCAGGGATGAAAAGCCTGAGTTAAGAGTAAAATCAGCAGCCCAGCTGAAGTGCATGTACACCAATGCACTCAGCATGGGCAACAAACAGGAGGAGCTGGAAGCCATCAACAGCAGGAAAGCTGTGACGTAGCTGCCATCACAGAAACATGGGGGGATGACTCGCATGATCAGATGGGATCCATCCTAGGGTGATGAGGGAGCTGGCAGAAGAGCTCGCCGAGCCGCTCTCCGTCATTTCCCAACAGTCCTGGCTCTGGGGAGGTCCCACATAATTGGAAGTTGGGGAATGTCACACTGATCCACAAAAAGGGCTGCAAGGAGGACCTGGAAAAACTCCAGGCCTGTCAGCCTGACCTCAGTGCCTGGCAAGGTTACAGAGCAGATCATCCTGATGAGTGCAATCACACAGCACCTACAGGATAGACAAGGGATCAGAGCCAGCTAGCACAGGGTTTAGGAGGGGCAGGTCCTGTCTGACCAACCTGATCTCCTTTTATGACCGGGTGACCTGCCTGGTGGATGAGGGACAGGCTGGGGATGTGTCTGTCTGGACTCCAGCACAGCCTTGGACACCGTCCCCCAGGGCACACTCCTGGAAAAGCTGCAGCCCAGGGCTTGGACAGGGCACTCTGTGCTGGGTCAGGAACTGGCTCGAGGGTTCAGAGAGTGCTGGTGAACGGGGCTGCATCCAGCTGGGATCCAGTCACCAGTGGTGTCCCCCAGGGATCAGTGCTGGGCCCAGTCCTGTTTAACATCTTTGTGGATGATTTAGATGAGGGGATTGACTCCACCATTAGTAAATCTGCAGATGACACCAAGCTGGGGGGGAGTGTGGATCAGCTGGAAGGCAGGAGGGCTCTGCAGAGGGATCTGGACAGGCTGGAGAGTTGGGCTGATTCCAATGGGATGAGGATCAACCAGGCCAAGTGCCGGGTCCTGCACTTTGGCCACACTAACCCCCTGCAGCACCATGGGCTGGGACAGAGTGGCTGGAGAGCAGCCAGGCAGGAAGGGACCTGGGAGTGTGGAGTGACAGGAGGCTGAACATGAGCCAGAGTGTGCCCAGGGGGCCAAGAGGGCCAATGGATCCTGGCCTGGCTCAGGAACAGTGTGGCAGCAGGAGCAGGGCAGTGATCCTTCCCCTGCACTCCGCTGGTGAGGCCACCCCTGGAGTGCCGTGTCCAGCTCTGGGCCCCTCAGCTCAGGAAGGACATGGAGGGGCTGGAGCAGGGGCAGAGAAGAGCAAGGAGGCTGGAGAAGGGACTGGAGCACAAGTGCTGTGAGGAGAGGCTGAGGGAGCTGGGGTTGTTTAGTCTGGAGAAGAGGAGGCCCAGGGGTGACCTCAGCACTCTCTACAACTACCTAAAAGGAGGTTGTAGCCAGGTGGGGGTCGGTCTCTTCTCCCAGACAATCAGCAGTAAGACAAGAGGGCACGGTCTTAATCTGTGCCAGGGGAGGGTTAGGTTGGATATTAGAAAGAAGTTCTTTACAGAGAGTGTGATCAGACATTGGAATGGCCTGCCCAGAGAGGTAGTGGATTCACCATCCCTGGAGGATTTTAAGATGAGGCTGGATGTGGCACTGAGTGCCATGATCTGGTAACCACAGTGGGGTTGGATCAAGAGTTGGAGTTGATGATCTCTTCCAACCCAGTTAATTCTGTAATTCTATGACGTGGCTCTGTAATCATCCCATGTACAATTCTCAGACAGAGCTGGTCAGGACACATGGACCAAAGAATTGGACACCTGGAGAAGTGCAATCAGTGAACATGCCAAGATGATGCAAAACTGGAAGAAAACATGGGTAAGAATTTTTGGAAAAGACATCCCCTACAGTGCTTTCTACATGAGCCACAGCAATCCGTTTTATAAACCGCCTCTCACATTTCTGCAGCTGAATGTATAACAAAATGATTAGTGTTCCTGTACATCATTCTTGACCCTCTGTGCAGTAAAAACTGCTCTGTGACATTCACTGCACTTATATCAGCTTGTTCCTTCAGTCCACTAAGTGCTCATCAGTCAGAAGTTCTCTTCCAGTCCAAAACAGTAAGTCTGTGTATACTAAATACAGCATATTAATTTTATCACATCTGTGGACTGACTGAATTGCAGACTACTGGTACTGTCATAAATGGTACTGTCCATCCAAGCCGACTTTTAAAAAAAAAATTCCCCATATCCAGCTATTAATGTGGTTTTTTTTTCTCCTACAATTAGAACAAAGTTTACTTTTGAAGAGTTTGGATATGACACTCTTTGTACGTGTAACAGTTAGTACAGGGCAGCCTTTAGGCCCCATTTTAATATTTAAAGCAATATTAACACATCATTCTGAAATTTTTCTTCAGGAGACCTGCAACAAGAAAAACAGCCTCTAATGGACAAAGGCACGAACAGGCTAGAAGGAGAAATGTATGCAAGTTACGAGTACCTGGTACTCTTTAATATTACAGCATTTGGAGATGTCTTGGCAGGTGTTAGTGCTGGCATTAAAACTGATATTCAAGAGAATCGACTCAAGCGTGAAGTGGAAGGGGATATTCTTACTGCACCAAAGTAACAAAGTTATTTATACGCTACAAGAAAGGCCGCCCATCCCATGCTGGAACTATGTCTGGTTTTCTGATGCCAGCTATTCCAGCTTAGTGAAGGACAAAAGCAGTCTCAGTAAGACTTGTGCTGCTCAAACAATGTGTGATGTTTGTCTTCTGCGTGGAGTTCATTAAATAAGCCAGTTAATGCTGGCCTTGAGTATCTCGGCATGTGATTTAGAACTTTAGGACGTGGATCGCATTTATTTAAAGGCATTTCAGCTTGCACACTTATTTTCTTCTGCTTCCCCTGCCACTCTGTTGCCAGGGTTCCAAAGGGCATTCCTTTCTGGGGTCAGCAGCTTCCATCTGTTCACACGCACTCCCTGGGCGGCTGTGCTGGTCTGGGCTGGGGCAGAGTTCATTTCCTTCTGTGTCTGTCTGGTACGGGCCTGTATTCCAGATCTGTGCTGAACCACAGCGCTGACAGGATAGGGATACTCTTGTTGTTGTTGCTTGCACAGAGCCAGGGCCTTTTCTGTGTTCCGTGGTGCCACGCTGGGGAGGGGAGAGGGATGCTCGGGAGGTTGGGAGGAGACACAGCCAGGACAGGTGACCCAGGCTGAAAACTCTCCCTAGTGATCAACTGCACCTTGAAAGTATGAGGACCTACACAATCCCCAGTGGAACTGTTTTACTGCATGGCTTTTCAGGTTTTTGTCCTTCTGCGTCTAATAAACAGAAAGCTGAGGTGTATAATTCAAGTTTTCTGCGTTATAATCATCTCAGTGGTTTTCAACAGCTGGAAGCAAGTAAGATGCCAGCTAATAATCACTCCATGGGGACAGCTGCTCCTAGCAATAGCAGAAAGCTTCACACTTATCCCTAAGTTATCCCCTGGCTGCTAAGATTTAAATTAGATTGTTTTCCACTTTGGGGAAAGCATTCTCCTCACGCTAAGACTTGAATGACCTTTTTTTTTTTTCAATACCAGCCCACACGCCAGGTGAAAATTCTTGTGTTTCCCTTATTAACCATTTTCTCTGTTTTTCACATTGGCAGTCATAAATTAATGCTGATGGCAGGCATCTGACACTAACATTCAGAAATAACCTTTTCCCTATTTTGTGTTCTCAGGACAACTATAAATGGACTTTTCTTGAATTGTCTCTCCTCCATTTGTTCAACAGATTTGGAGCAGGCCCAGTTTAGTTCTGTGGTGCTGAGGGGGAAGGTAAAGCTTTGTAAGACTGAAGTCAGACTTGTAGTTAAGCTTTGCTTTGTTTCAGCAGTGAATTACTGCCAAGTATTAAAAAAAAAATGGCTGGATTTTTTGCTTAGCTCAATTTTGTGAAAAAATATCTGTGTAACAGAATTAGTGAACGCAGCTGTGACAACCTGTAGTGAATTTTTTTGCTCCTCTCTGAGAACAGGGAGTAACTCCCTCAGACTTTGAGCAAGCTGTAGTATTTCCAAAAAGTGACTTTTTATGTTCTTCTGCAGTAAGACAAAATAGGAAATGTGGTAAAAAAAAAATAATTTCTTCACCAGCTGGTCCCCATTCCATGCAATGACTAGGTTTAGCAGTTTCAGAGTTTTAGGTGTGTATCCAAGTGGCACAAGTATAAATACAAGAGTCACAGCTCACCTCTGGATCAAAGATACATGCTGGCCAAAACCATCTTTTGTCACTGGGACCTTTCACCCCTGATTTCAATTTAAGATTAGAAGAAACGAATACAAAAAGTTCATCACCATAACTAGTGACAAACTGAGCATTTCAGCAGAAGGCAGCCTCCCCCGATCGATGCTCTTCCTCGAAACTGACAGTTCAAGTATCATTAAACCCCCACAAGAAGAGTTTACTTAAGTCACAACCATTCTTTATAGAATCAGTATATACCGTAACAGATTTTATACAATTTACATTCTAAAAAATTGTTTGCGTTTCAAAAATTATTTAAAGTTTTTATGTCACTTCTGTCACCGCAAGGCAGCTGCTTTCCAGGGCGTCGCACTACAAACGTTCAGCGTGGTGAAGCACTTACAGACACACTTCAGAGACGCTGGCAGCAGCACACAGGGCATCTGTATCATCTTCCAGAAGAGCTGACAGAAGCTACATGTCCATCCCTCCAATTACTTCCTTTAGGCTTGTCCTCCTAACAGCTACAACTTGCACACAACAGTATTTATACAGGCCGTTCCCACTAGAATACTCCATCACTACTGTTAAGCACATTTTGGTTTTTAAAATTTTATTTCCTCTAGTATACAAACTTTTATTTCTTACAAGGTATAAATTTTCCCTATTTAGATACAAACTGAGATTGCTGAAAAACTCTTATCATATATATATATATATATATATATATACCAGCACAACCCCAAACTGAAGGAATGAGGAGTCTCAGGAAGGAGCGGGTACAGACAGGATAGCAGGCTGGCACATTTGCTGTCCTTCAGTATACTCTGACTTAAAAGCAGATCTATTATAAACTAGTCTCAGCAGCAACAGAAACATCAAATTTATAAAATGTCTAAACAGAGCGTATTTACTTCAGGAATTTCAGACCTTTGTAGTCTGTGCTTTCTCCTTTACACCTGATGTGTGAGCCCAAAGGAACAAGACACAGAATCTCTTGGGATCTCTTTCATCATGCCCTTCCTTAGTTTCACTCAAGCTGCCTGCCCCAAATTAAGCTCTTGCTGACTTGAAGGAAGTGACATTGACGCCAGCCTGTCCATCTGAGCAGGCTTATTTATTTAGAAGAAAAAACTAAGAATCACAGAATCAAAGAATTAACTGGGTTGGAAGAGACCTCCGAGATCATCAACTCCAACCCTTGATCCAACCCCACTGTGGTTACCAGATCATGGCACTGATGCCACATCCAGCCTCATCTTAAACACCTCCAGGGATGGAGAATCCACCAGCTCTCTGGACAGCCCATTCCAATGCCTGATCACTCTCTCTGTAAAGAACTTCTTTCTACTATCCAACCGAAACCTGCCCTGGCAGAGCTTAAGCCCGTGCCCTCTTGTCCTGCTGCTGATTGTCTGGGAGAAGAGACCAACCCCACCTGGCTACAGCCTCCTGTCAGGGAGTTGCAGAGAGTGCTGAGGTCTCCCCTGAGCCTCCTCTTCTCCAGGCTAAACAACCCCAGCTCCCTCAGCCTCTCCTCACAGCACTTGTGCTCGAGAAGAAACCCACAATCAAATAACAGCCGAAGTTCTTTAAACAAGACTCAAAAATTAAGGATAACTCCTCTCAAGCCCCAGCTTTCTGGCTCAAGGAATCTCTTCCCATAGAAAGTTATTTTTCTATCAGATGCTTTTGGTATCTTGTATCACCAAAAAAAAAAAAAAAAAAAAAAGGTAGTCCATTAAAGTATGCCAAGCCATTTCAAGTGGTTTGGGGCTAAAACAATTTGCTGTTGCATCTGCTATAGTAATCAGCCAAACACATAGAACATGAAAACATTAACCAGTGCCTCATGTGCTCCAGTGCTTAATGGGATTCAGAACAGTTTACTTGGTTAATTAACTTCAGATATTTCTTAAAATTCTGTTATTTTGCTACCTTCTTCCTAGAGGTCTAACAGAAAAAAAAAAATATATCCCCAACAGAATTAGATCATAGAATCAATCATAGATCTGGATTTACTGATGCTCTTCCAAATTCACTATCGCCATGTCAGCAGTTGCACTCTTTTCCAGTTCCAGTGCATATGGGTTGTATTCTTCTTCAAGTTTTCTCTTCCAGACTTTAACTAGGGAATATTGGAAAACAACAACAACAACAACAACAAAACAAAACAAAAAGACAAAAAACAGACAAGAAAACAAAAACACAACAAACACGTTACCGTATAATGTTTGAGGAAGAACTTAAAAATGAAAAGTCAAAATTGATTCTCTACTCCCTCTTCAAAATAAGTGCTGAGATAAATGGACACACAGGCATGTTGGCCTTTATACCATGCAGCATCAGGAGATGCATGAAAGAAGAGTTTAGCAGTGGTGGGATCCACTCTGAAGGCGGTTCCAGCTGGGGGAAAGCGTTTCTAGAAGAGAACGCTCATGGACAGGAAGATGCATTTCAAACCATAGTTACAGAATATGCACTTCTAGAAGGAATCTCAAGAGGATTTTTTAACAAATACAGTAAGGAGCTCTGTTAGATCTCCTTGAACAAAACAGTGAGTACTGCCTGCCATCAGTGGATTTCAGAGAGGAAATCTCTGAAGGCAAATAACAGAAAAGCAGACACCCCCCCCCCCCCCTTAGTAACGACTAGTGTCAGGTCTCATTTGAAAACTGCAGGATTGAAGAGCACTAGGAATGCAAATGGAACAAAAGACAAATCAGTAAATACTCACTATAATTTGGTACATCCTCATCGGAGTCCTTGGAAGATGTTGTACCAGTTTCTGATAAGCCATTTTTTCTAGATTCAGGTGTTAAGAGGCTGGGCTGGGTTTCTCGCAGTCCTCCTTTAGCTTCTTCTTCTAAAGCTGCTATCATATCTTTGTAGGCCTTCCTGGCCTCTGTTGTCAGCTGTACCATTCTGTGAAAATGGTCCTGTAGCAATATAAAATATTAGCAGAGTTTAAATCATACAGTAAGTGTTAAAAATCTGCAATTAATATTCCTTATTTAGAACATTTATTTTCATACATAAAAGCTGAGCAGTTAAGTACGTATGAGGACATGAAAAACACATTGTTTATAAGCATTTATAAAACCACCAGTTATCCTGAAAAAAAAGCCAACAACAACTTGAGAGAGAGATTAAGAGGATGTTGGGAAGAGATGGCAAAAGTATTTTTTTTAAGCAGTGCTGACCGGCTGTACTTTGGAAACCAGTTTCTCTACGACCTGTGATGAAAGAGTGTGCAAAAGCAAAGGAAACAAACAAAAAGCTTAAAAATCAAGAGTATTTCCATCTCCCACGTTAAAAAAAATAAAGCCCAACAAACCCATGAACTGGCCCCATTTCTGCTCACCTGAGCCCCATCGTAGCTGAAGATCCCCACCACACTCACGGGCACTGCTTTGTTCACGCACCGGCCCAGGGCCTTGCGGTTCAGGGCGAAGACAAAGGGGATGTTCTGCTCACAGGCACAGTCAATAATGTTGTGCAGGGTGTCATCCAGCCCACCTGGAACAGACAATAAACTGTATTGGGACTGAAGAACCGTACTGCTGAAACACGGCACAAAATATCTGAAATTACACTTTACAGGGAAAAACGCAGGGATCTCAATAGCAGCGCTGGGTCTCCATTTTTAGAGGAGAACTTAACATTTTTTTTTCTTAATTCTTAGTTAGCACTATCCTTAGACTGCTGCTATTCCATATTGTGCTGTATTTGTATTACAGTCTAATCTAGAATCAAAAAAAGGACCCAGCTGCTAAGAAGTTATTTAAATGGTAACAATTACAGCAATTAAATTAATCCCAATAATTACAATAACTTTTAAGCAAACTGTCACTAACCATTTATTGTCACCCTGTGGCCTACAAGAGACTGACACAGTAGGATGCCTCATGGTGGCAGAGCAACCTCTGGATCTTCTCAGCCGTGCAATCTCCAGTGCAGCGATATTGCAAATCAGGAACTTAGAGAGACCTGAAGTCTCAGATAACTCCTCCCATCCCAGACAGTCTTGACTCAGCTTACACTTCAGCTGCACAATCTGAACAAGGCAGGCAGCTTCACACAGCTGGATTTCAGAGGCTACTCAAATAAATCCTCTCAGTAACAACTGCCAGTACGCCGAGTCTGGTCTTATTACATTTATTTCATTTAACAGTTATGTTTTTTTTTTTTTAAGAACTTATTTACCCTTTGACTGAATCTTTTCACAGTTAGGAGAGATGATGACACACTTCAGCTTCTTCAGCTTCAGATGTTTCAGAACTTCTCTAAGACCCATCACCAGCCTGCGTTTTATCTTGGCCTTTACTGGGTCTTTCTGATACAAGCGGTCTTGGAAACGAACCAGTTCCTTTAAAAGATCTGTCACACAACTGTCAACTTCTTTACTAAGCACCTGGCTGCAGTAACTGGAAGAAAGGATCAATGAAATGTTAAATCCCCTAAAATTAATGTGTAATATATAAATGTGTAATATGTTAAATATGTAAAATATAAATTGTAACTTCTATTCTCTGTCTTTGCTTTTTTTTTTTTTTTCTACTTCTGCTCCAAACACACTTATTATATATATGTGAACAAAAATTTACTTAAGATTTTTTTCAGTGTCTGAGAACTAAAGAGGAAGTTTTGTTACTTGTGTTATCTGGCTCCCCTATCACACTACATTCAAAATACACAAATGTACAATATAAAGACATATATTTTTATACCAGTAGATAGAGGTGTGCATATCTTTTTCTACTGAAGCATTTTTCTGAGGGCATTTATTTTGACATAACCCGAGTATGAAATTCTAATTTATTTCTACAAATTCAAGGCTACATGTAACAGACATGGAAAACTGGATCAAATTCCTCCTCCCCTACGTTCATGTCTTTCACCCCGCTTCTCTTATCACCCTACAGCTTTGTGCTGCTCATAACAAAAGCATAAAAACTGATGTCAAACCTTCTAGAACTCTCTAGGAAAGATCAGAGTTATAAATTATTTCCCCCCACCCCACCTGTTACACAAAGAATTTTTCAATAAAGGGGAATATGAAAAGAGAAAAACTAAAGATATGTCAACTGCATAGTCAACTGAAAGATGGCAAGTGGCACAGTCACATAAGATTATGAGATCACCACATCTATCCTGGACCTTAGAGACACAATTATTTCAGATTTTTTTTAAGTTAGAAGAGTTTTTACTTACTATTTCCTGTTGATTTCAGTAAGTCTTGAAGACAGATCTACTGAAACCACTAAAAATCTAATCTAGAGACAGAAAATACCCTAACCTGAATGTTCTACATCCTGTAATAGGTAAGACTGAGTTGTGCTGTACATGCTCAACCCAAACAGTGCTCTTAGTAAAACACTGCTGCATAGACACAAATTAAGGTAACTGTTATGGCAACTAAAAGTTAAATTAGAGTTAACCCAGAAAGAATGGCTGCATCACTATTAACCACTGCTATCAGATGCAGTGATGCCTTTGTGAGAGGAGAACTAAAACTTAAGAAACTGATTTCCTCAAGTAACTGTTTTAAGCTGTCATGACTGGATCTCTGACCTCTTCACATATAGTGATGACTTCTTATTTTATAAAGAAACATGTATGCATGTAGTATCACACAAAACCAAAAGTGTTTATACATAATAAGTCATAAATATTCCTTTTATTTCTCTGCCACAATATGAAAGTGTTTTCTGGTTAGTCACATTCTTTACTTTTTTGCCATTTGATCTGGTAGCATGAAACAAAACTACTCACTAAAAAAAGAATTTAGGAAATAAAGCAGTGCACCTTATTACTTAAGCTGTTACTCTGTTATTTAAAATAAAGTACTTACACCTTAACAGAAGCTTCTTTTCCTCCCTTAGCCTCTAATGATTTTCTAGCATTTCTGTTCCTTCAAGGAACATACATTTTCAAGTGAGAATTACAATGCTTTTCTCTGCATATCATTTCTTTGTGTGTCAGCTTACAGAAAAAACTGAAAGAAAATAGTTCAGAGCCTTCAGTCCGAACTCCAGTTGGTGTTGCAGAGGACCCAGCTGAACTACCTTGTTTAAAAAATGCCATATTGGTGGTACTGTGCAAAATCAGACATCAACGCAACCCATACTTACTCTCTAAAGTTCCTGCTGTGGATTTTTGGAAGGCTGGGGGTTAGCTGCTTTGAAGTCACTGAACCTTCTTTAGATTCCTTGATCCCCGTGTTCTCCAGAAGCCCTTCAGAAGCTTGTGTTACAGGAAGAGCTAACAAGTAAATGAAGATGATACTTCAATGAAAAGACAGACCAGAAAGATATGTGGTAATCTCATGAAGAGATTAATCTGCCAAAAATATATGGGGGAGTCACAATTATCTCAAAAGGGTTTGTTTTTTTTTTTCTCATTTCAAATTTCATTTATTGCCAGAGGCACGTGGGAACTCTCATTACAACACACCATAAAGCCAGCAGGTGGAGAAGTGTGAAACTGTAATCAGAATTCCTGTTACTCAATTACATTGACTGTGAGGTTTGGCCCAGTTTAAAGTCAAGATAAGTCTGAGATTAATCTTAAGAAATTCTCTGAAGTTACAGCTTTCATTTTGGTAGTATTTGGTATGAATTTCCAAAAGTACTAAATGTGCTCACTCTCAAATTTTCAGCCACGTACTGAACTACAGCTTCTCTTGAAAGATACCTGCTTGACTATCCTGTAGAAGTGTTTCGTTTCCAGTAATATTTTCTGCAGACTGACAAACGTTGTCTTCATCTTTTGGTGCTGCTTTCTGTTCTAACAGGTGCTGCTGCTTTCTTTGTTCTCTTTCTTTCAGAATGATCTAGAAGTATATATCAAAACCAAATCAATTCGAAGTCACAGAGATAACAAAGCATTACTCTTCCCACATATTTACAAAGGGATTAAGCACTGGCATCTAAGGCTTGCAACTTTTTTTTCTCTATTTGCACATAAAAAGAAGGAAAGATATTTCCTAAATTTAAGCAGAAAAGGACTTCTCCCTTGATTGCCAGTGTCAGGCTGGAGAAAATATTTACTAGGGATAAACTACATGGCAGAAGTAGAGTTTAAAAAATTCACTGTACAGAAGATGTGACAGAAAGCAACATGAATGGGCAAAGAGAGAAGATACAAGAGAAATCACCAGATGGGCCTAAACCTAGTTGCTGCAGAGTCAGGTGAAGTTCTGGCTTGGAAGAGCACAGAAACATCAAACACTTGTCTCTGATCCATTCTCCCCGGTCCAGCAAATAAGTATATATTTGCCAAAACAAGCTAATACTTCTTTGCATGTCCCACTGTACCAGTGATGTGTGGACACTTTGCTAGTGGCACTTTTCAGCTCCCAGTTGATTTAAGTGAGAAAGTATATTTTTGGGGAGTTTGTATATGCTGTTAGCAAGACCACCCTCTTCTCCCCCGAGCCCCTCCCCTTTCTGAAACCAAGCAAAGCTGAAACTGGATTCAGGTAAGTGGACACTGAGATGCAGATCTCCATACAAGAGGGCTTAACACACTCTCAAAGTAGTACTGAGCTCACATTACCCCATACTTTTACTAATTAAGGTAAAAAAATATGCAGACCCTTTTAAGAGGTGTTGGTCTCTTTGCTTTAGGTACTTCTCTCTGTTTCCCTTTCTTTACCAAGGGAGCACTGGAGTCCAAAGGGTTATGAGGCATCTTTGCTTGGTTTGACCGGTGAGTTTTTGTGGCCGTAGCAGGCTCCTTTGAAAGCAGTGGTATGGCACCACCAACTGAGATTTAAAAAAACAAAAAGAAAAAGTGTGCATCAGACTGCAACTGCAACAAATCCCTCAACTAGAATCCAACTTCAAGTTTAGGGGCTGGTATACACGTTTTAAATTTGTGTTGTGCTGCTATTAGGAACATTTACAGGCAATCCAGCGTCATGAAACGATGCTGCTTTAAAAAGATACTCCTCCCAGAAGACTGGTGTGCCCTTTACTTTTATTTTACCCCTAAAATCACAGCCTCAGCCCCTGAACTCCCAGAAGCAGAATCTGATAGAACACTGCACTCCAGGCTACCTTCAACATCATGCCATACTGCTTTAGTGAACCTCCAGGCATCTCCACGTTTCACAGTAAAGGCATTTCCTCCTCCACAGATTCTGTACTGTGTTAAGACAAACACTGGGTAGCAGTATTACAGATTTTAGACTTACCTGCTGTAAATAACCTTGAGCCCTTACACATGCCATTTGTTACACCTTAAGCTGAAGTTGGATGAGGTTCCTCTGCACAGGAGTAAGGAGCAATGGAAAGCTACAGCCACGTCTCTTTTGCTTAACCCACACAGCTCTCAGAAGGTGTCTGTGTTTCTTTTATTTTTATCAAGGGGTTTAGAGCACAGAAGCTTTAAATGACTGCACAAATCTGGATCTTCCCAACCACAGCCTCATACCCTAAAAACTACTGTCCCTTCACCATCAGTAGGAATTACTGTGAGAGTACTTTGTCAAACTTCAGTTACCTGCAGTATAAACCAGTTCACATTAGCAAGTCAATGAAGAAGATGACGTAAGTATCAGTGGAACGAGCCTGACACGTTTCTGACTCAGGCAACCTCTCTGCCCCAAAAAACACCCAAATATTCTGGCAGCTTGTCTTAAGTCATCTTCATTCCACAGTATTTATATGCTGATCCTCCAACACCACAAGCAGTAGTGCCATGAGCAGTTTACTTCATAAAACTGCTACGTGACAACTTTTTTTTTTTTTTTTTTTTTTTTTTTTTTTTTTTTTTTTTTTTTTTTTTTTTTTTTTTTTTTTTTTTTTTTTTTTTTTTTTTTTTTTTGGCTCTGTGTATCAAAGGCAAATTAAGAAAACACTGCCAAGACTGTTGTGCAGCACAGGTGACCACAGTAACTGAAGCTGGATTTGAGGAAATACATAAGCACACATCCTGCAGACACGTGATATTTCCTTCACTGTGTACATTATCATTTCTAGTTCACAGTTCTCATACTCCTGAACTTGATGGCTTTCACAGATATTATTTATCACATGAAGTAGTAAGGGGGATTAGAAAAAAAATCAAAAAAACTGTCTGGGGTCACACTCCTTGCTCTTCTTGTTTACTGTCCTCTTCTGATTACAGAGGTCAGCACAATGCCACTCCACAAACCAAAGTTATATTTTGGTACACACCAATTTAATGGGTGTACTGAAGGAATAAGGAACTATAAAGCTGAAGTAGCATCTGCCTTATACTTCCAGGATACAAACACGACACATCAAATTTCTCTTCTGCAACAGATTCAGACACAGGAAATTTAACATTAGAAAACAGGTATTTTGAGCCACACCTTTGTCCTCCACCATCTATCTACTCATCAATCCAAACACTGTATAATTTTATTGAAAAAAAAATGGTTATTAGCACCTCTGCAGCACTGAGTTACTCAAATGGACCAAAAGAAAAAAAATCAACTGAAAAAAAAAATAATTAAAAAGCATATTACAAGTTCTTTCACTTAGTGAAGGAAAATCTCATCAATTCTTAATATTTTGAGCTTCTGAATGTGACAGCTTTTAAATGAGCTTTTAAATAAGTATTGCAAGATGGAGTCACTTGTGATTAGGTCTTTTCTGAAATAATTTCTAAAAGAATGCTTTGCTGCAATTAGGAGAGAAATTTCATCACCATCAAATTCTAGCAAACATCATGGTTCCTTCCGAGAAATATACTATACCAGCACTGCCAAGATTAGATTTGGACCTATAATGAAGAAGACTGGGCTATTTGTTTCTGCTCCTGCTTATGCATCGAGAAGGACTGAAAAATTCTTTCCGTTACCAAAACCTAGCACACTGTTAACAGAAATTATTTCAGAGTTATCAGGTATGTCAGAACATACTTTGGCTTGGTCTGCCTGACTCCCACATAACATAACACTCCCTGTGCTTGCAAAGGAGCTTTTTCACTCAAGTTACAGCTCTAGGATTTCTAGGATCAGAGGTTAAGAAAGCCTTTGTTACTGTGCAGCCCCTTCCTGCAGGTTCAGATCAGAACAGAAACACACAGACAGAGCAAAACCCTCCACCAACATTGGTACTTCTGTCAAAGCAACATTTCAATCATGTCTCATATTTGCGGAAGGTATTCCTGTACAAATCTCTGTCCTGAAAATTTCTCCTTTCACAAGTCTTCCTCCAAACAATTCAGATTGCCAGGCTTTTTTAATTTTTTTTTTTTAAGAACCTTCATTTTCTTTTGTATCTGATGAATTCTGCTCCTGCCTGGATATTGAGAGATTATTTCAGATCAGAAATCAGACTACATTTAATGTCTGAATACTTAAAAAACAACCAGAGTTGAAAGAAATTTCACAGTAACCAATACCTGAAAACACCACAGGTTTAGAAGACTGCTTCAACTTCTCTGTTTGCTGCTTCTGCTCCAAGACTGCCAGCATGCCACCCAAATCCAGTTGCACAGGAATCTGACTCTTCTTACCACTGCTCTTGGATGTTTCCTAAATGAGTTCAGTGTCAATTAGTCATGCTTTCCATTTCAGAATGCAAAGACTTATTTTCTATGGTGTATATACACTCCAACATCTTTATCCGTAATGCTTTTAAATTTTTAACTTGATTCAATGATCTTTAAGCACAAATCAACTTCAGTGTCAAAAACATAAAAAATCAGAAACAGTTCAATTAACTTCTCAATAGCTACTGCAACAAAGCATAGAAGTATTAAGTCTTCAATAAAAGAAGTGTTTTATGTCAGGCTCCCACTTGGGTCAGACTGCCATCTATCTCTGAAAAAGATAAAAGGCTTATCAGAATTTAGACTTTTGTTAACAGTACGGAAAAACCACTGAGTCTTCCAGGGCATGTGACTGCAACATAAATAAATCATTATCTTCAATGAGTTATTTAAGAGAGAGGTCATTATCTTTGCACCACCTCCTAATAAGCACTGATCTGTCTGCTTTGAAGGGAAGGCAAAAGCTGTGTTTCATATTTAATGATTCAGAACAGACACAGGTTACAAATGAACAGTCTAGAAAAGACTACAAAAGAGTAAACTACCACAGCAAAATATGCTAAGGAAGAGACTATCAGATACTGCACTTTCAGAAGTCTTATCCAGGAGGATCAATTCGTTATAGTTTCTTTTAATACCAGGTTACAGAATGTGACCTTCTAAATCTTAATCTGGGATCTCACCTTGCATCAGAGCCGTGCCAGAACCTACTGACCAATATGGAACTACTTTCTGGCCTCACTGTTACTCCCTATTTCTCTTCCTTGCCCCAAAATAAGGGGATTTCCCTCCCTGCCTCCTTGCCTTAATCTGTGAGAACCCCTTTTAACAGGTTCCCAGCTCCTTAAGACAATCGGTTTGGACCGGAATTTATGACACAGTCCAGTAAGGCAGGTGAGAGAAAGATTCCTGACATCTGAAAAACTCACAGACATTAATGAAAAGTTTGCATTTTTCCCTAAACTCAGGATCACAAACTCAGTGTTAGCAATTACTACCACTAAGTGCTTCTGATCAAGGAAACCTCATCGCTTATCTCAAAGTATGAACACAATCCCAAATGAGCTTGGACATAGTCTTATGTTTAAACAGGTTAATTTCCCTTGTCATTTTGAGCTGTAAACTTCTTTTCAAAGACGAATTCATTTACCTGCATTTTCTTTCTTTCTAACACAGAAGATGAACCTTGCTTCCCTGACAGTCCGTCCACCTTGGGAGTTTCATCCAGTGAGGGAGACTGAGCATCACAAGGCTCTTCAGGGATACGGATCTTTCAGATTCAGAGACAGGAGTGACAGGGAGGAAGAGAAAAATATTTAAAAACATATTCAAAGACACACGGTCTGGGTAAAAAGAGGTGTGGTCAGCAGATTGAGAGATGAGATTCTCTCTCCCTGCTCTGCAGCTGTGTGTCCAGTTCTGGGGCTCCCAGAACAAGAAAGACATGGACCTGTTAGAGCAGGGCCAGAGGGGGGCCACAGAAACGGTCAGAGGGCTGCAACACCTCTTCTGTCATAAAAGGTGTAGAGAGCTGGGGTCGTTCAGCCTGGAAGAGAGAAGACCCTACGTGGCCTTCTAGAAATGTGATCATTTTTCAGCCACCACACTACTTAACCACACTTGTATTTAGCCCCTACCCAAGATATGGAAGAAAAAAACTAGCAAGGCAGCTACATCTTCAAGTATTTGTTACAGAAGTATGAATGGCCTGATGATCATGTGTCTCTTCATGCAAGCTTTGAGAGGTTATATCCCACTTATGTCTGCAAAGCTAAGGGGTTGCTTTCATCTGAGGTGTGCGTCTGTATAGCACTTTTTTTTATAACAAATCTTTTTTGAGCAATCACTGTGCCTTTTGCTACTCACTCCTCCCTCTCAATGCACTTTACTGCCTCAAACAAAGCAGACAATGTGGCTTGGGTTTTTTTTTTTTT
Source organism: Empidonax traillii (assembly GCF_003031625.1). Classification (NCBI taxonomy): domain Eukaryota; kingdom Metazoa; phylum Chordata; class Aves; order Passeriformes; family Tyrannidae; genus Empidonax; species Empidonax traillii. The sequence continues at coordinate 182,923 of NW_020955195.1, read as the reverse complement.
TTTAAACCACTAATAATCACAGGGAAACAAAGCCAAGGACAAACATTTTTAGCAGCAAAACTAATTTCAAAGAAACAAAACCATGGAATTTCACCTTTATTATTTATGTTATTATTTTCAATCCTTGTGGTTTATGCTTAGGATTCATTCCCCTATTGAATGAATTTTGAAATTCTTGGGGATTTATTTCACTCATGTAAAACAAAAAAACCCCAAGCAAACATCTTGGATTCATAATTGACATTGATTCACATAATGGTGCAAGGGTACTTACTTCAGACTGCTTTCTGACTGCAGGAGTAAAGAAGGATGATTTCTGAGATCCTACCCTGTTTCTCCTATCAGAAGCAGCTGTCAGATCAGGAAACTCCTCAACATCCTACACAAATCAATCAAAAGATGATTTCGTAAGATAACAACCAAGCCCATATTTTCAAAACTGGTTCTTCTACATTCAAATGATTTTCCCCCTGCTTATCAAACATTAATCCTGATTTGTTTCATGCTACAAAAATTCAGAAGCCAAGCTGCACTGCCACCAACTATGATGAGCACTACAAAAGTCTTCTGTGCAGCAGCTAATTCAGGGCTGAGAAAGCTTATAGGAGAAATGCTCCCAACAGCAGCCTGTTATTGTTATCAGCTGATAAAAACAATCAGAGGTAAATGACACCTAAAGGAGTGTTCTTCAAATTGTTTAACAGCCTTGCAAACAACTTCCCTCTTCTTCCAGTACAGTCTCCAGCTGTGCAAGTCTGCCTTAAACATGCGAGTGGTGAAGAACACAGAAGAGTAAGTTTTATCGGCAGAGGACACATTATGCAGAATCTGGATTAACCAAGCGCAGACAGGCTGGAGCTTGCTCTACACGGTTCACCTTATATCCACTATCTCAGTCATATGCAAGAAAGAGAAAAATATTTCACAGGCACGCTCTTCCACCTTAGGGACACCTGCAACCACACACAGTACCTTCAGATTTTAACAGCCCCCACTAGAATAAATTTTTACTTCACTCTGTCAAATTGCTTCTTAAAGGCAAATCAATTTCTGGCATTTGCAGCACCCTGTAGCAAAATGAATAACAAATCTAGCACTTGGTGAGACATTACACTTCCCTATATTGGCTCTTATCACCTGTAAGAGCCAGAGGACATCAAACAAAATTAGGAGAAAGGCCAAATAATTCCCTTTTTATTTCCTTGTCAGATTCCCAGTTAGCCAACTATTTAACATCCTGAGACATCCTAATTTATTCAGTCTTGCCTCCCACAGAAAGTGCTTCATACCTTTGATTCTTTTTGGAGCCCTTCGTCTATCTTTTTTTAGTTCAAATGCGTATTTTTTAAGGAGTGAGAGGAACACAAGAAAACAAAATCCACGCTATGTTTAGATCAGACATGCCCTGAAATTCTGTACTGCCATAATCCATTTTCCTTTTTATTTCCTAATAATTCCCAGCACTGTTTGCATGTCTGACCACTACTAACAGCACTACCCCCATTATCAACAGCAGCTTCAACATTTTATTCTTCAAGGAAAGTATCAAGTTCAGGGCCTATCGCTGTGTATCAAAAACCCAGGATTCCCTTTCCCCAAGTGTATCACTGATGCTATAAATGCCTGACTTGTACAGACTAGCAGGCAATCCCACATATTGCTCTGGTGAGTTGCTGCCCACAGCAGAACCTTCTCAGACCTCCTGGGTGCTCAGCAGCTCCGTGTGTAAGATCCTTTCGTGCCTTACTAGTTCAAGAGCCCCATTCAAGCATCTCACCCACTTCTCAAACTGATGAGGAGACAGGCACTGCCAGCAAACCAGGAGGGTCTGAAAACACTCCCCCACTGCCACATCACGGATCCCAGTGCAATGTGTGTCTCCTGTTCCATGACTCTATGCCATTTTTTTTTCCAATTTTTTATTTAATAGTCCCATTTACCATCCTACTACTTTCCATGACTTCTGCCATTCATAGGCCAGGCACTGTGTGGCAGCACAGGGCAAAACCAAGAACGAACCTGCTGATCTTTGATTCCAATCCTGATTCTCTAATAAAGAGGTCTGTTAACAGTCACTTCTTGTGCCATTCCAGGACAAGGAACCACACAGTGAAACTGTTTCACGTGCCAAGTTAAAACACACAGAGGAGAAGCCAGCTAGGAAGGCTTCTTTATGCTGTCATTTCATGCTGAACCATATTAGGCCTTCAAGGAAGCACTGTTAAACCACGGACCATACAACAATTCCCTAACGTGGGAGAGTCTAATGCTTTTGCCATACTGATACACAAAAGCATCAAAATGCTAATACGCATATTACAGGTATATGAAGTTGGAAAAAAACTGGAATTAGCAGCCAGAAATGTAAGCAGTGTCAGCTGAGTTACACTGAAATTGCTTCCAGATGTGAGAGAGTCACAATTGTAATACTGGTATCACATTCTTTAAAACTGTGGCACACTGCAGGACTCAGTATGTTCCCCAACCCCTGTGCAACAATTGCTTCAGAATAGTTTTAATTTAGGAAATTTGACCTTTGTTATCTGCTGTGCACCACTCCAAATTTGCCAACTCTCCTCTGCACTCCTGTGTGCTCACTGAACAGGTGGCCCATTGGAAAAGCACAACAGCTTCCTACCAGTAGCCTCTGACAAACACTGCAACTGAAATAAACCTGTAACATCCTCTACAAACTGGTTTCAAACTTAAATCTCTGCAAAGCTGAGTTATCATCTCATCTTCCAATACACTCACACACTTAAAAGAACAGCAATGAAAACCTCTTCACTGTACCTCAATCTTCGGTGGTTCCTGTATTGTAGTAGATTCACTTTGTGGTCTCTCTACATCAGTGGGTAACTTTGTTTTTTTCTTCTTTTTCTTCTTTTTTTTCTTCTTTTCTGAACCTTCTTCAGGCTCAGTTTCACTAGCATCATTTTTTGTTTCTGACTGCTGAAAAAACAGTCATGAGGCATGACCTTTAGAAATGTATTTTTTTTCAGTATCACCTACCAAAATACACGCAAGTGATTATACTTACACAACAAAAAGGTATTTTAATCAGTGCAGGCTAGGACATTAGGTGGACAAAAAAAATTCAAGATCTCTTAGAAATTCACAGCTACTGCAATGATTCCTCATTTAAAGGACATTGCATTGTTATCAGAACACACTGGGACTACTGAGATTTCATTAGGAAATATCAAGCCACATAAGGCAAGAGTTCTATGTTTCATGTCTCAATCTGAGGATCAAGAATTTGAAAAGAATGCAGTTTTTGTTCAGCAGCACTGTCTTTTTTACATTCTGTGATTCTTTTCCACTACAAGAAAAATTCTAATAAGACCAAAGTGCCTTTATACTATCTCGTAAAAGCTACATTAGAAGTGGACAACGTACTGAGCCTAGGGGAAAAAAGGTCAGTAAAGAGACCCAATGACAGTTACAGAAATTAGTTGAGATAAGAGAATTCTCAAGTACCTTTGGCTCACTATCCTCCTTCCCTTTGCCTCTGGAAAGACCTTCAGATGCTGGTGATGAAATAATTTTCTTTGGGGGCTGTGAAAGTATCCCTGCCCAAGACACACGTGGCTGAGCAGAGCCATCTGCAGGCGCTTCAGGAAACGTTGTTGGAAAAAGAAAAGACACACAAAGACATCTCAAAAATATTTCTCAAATATTCAAAACAAAAAGGACCATTAGTGAATTAACCAAGGCCTAGCAAATACAGCAGAGCCATATTCCTCCTGAGGAAAGACTGAAACAAGACACACATTTTATTTCTTCAGAAAGCTTTTCTCAGTTGCAGCTAATCCATATACTTTCCAATGCTATATATACAGAATCACAATTAAATAATATTTGGAAGTCTATTGTACTAACTACACTATACTTCCTCAAGTGTTTCAGTGTGCAAGAATGTAACCCACTACCGACTCAGAGATATCCAAGTCTTGAAAGAACTCAGACATAATCAATTTTGTAAATATTCCTAACACACAACAAATGCAGAACGCAATCTAAACTTCTCTTGAAGAATAAGAAAAACTTCCACAGAGCAATTAAACAGCTCAATGAATTTAGATGGCAAGGTTTTGGTGGCAGGGGGAGGCTGGAGGGAGCCTCTGTGAGGAGATGGACGCTGCCACCCACAGATGGTGACACTGCCAGCCCCAGCAGAGCCCATCAGCCATGCTGGCAGTGCCTGTGTGAGAACACCCTTAAGAACGAGTAAAAAAACACTGTGCAGCAGTTGGGAGAGAGAACGAGATAAGAAAACAGACAGCAAGGTCAGCGCAGTAGGAGGGGGAGGAGGTGCCCCAGGTGCTGCAGCAGAGATTCCCCTGCAGCCCACAGTGCACAGCATGGAAAGGCAGCTGAGCCCTTGCAGAGGAAGAAGTTCAGAGAGTGGGCCCTGTGTCCCCATGTCACTTCGGTGTTAGGAAGAAGAAAGGGTGGGAGAAAAGGGTTTTTAGTTGTTTTTGCTTCTCATCGTCTGACCCTCTTTTTAATTGGTAATAAATTAACCTCTACCAAGTTGAGTCTGCTTTGCTTGTGATGAGTGTCTGGCAAGCAACCTCCCTGCCCTTATCTTGGTTCACAAGCTTTTTTCTCTTATCTTCTCCCCCCATCCCTCAGAGAGTGGCTGGGTAGGAGTTTGCTTGCCTGCCTGCCAAGGTCAACCCACCAGAAACTGCTACTTTATTCTCAGGGACAGGACAATTCTCAGGAATTGAGAATAGTATGTGACAAAAAAAAATCCATTATCACATGACTTTAAAGTTTCTGAAATACCTTTATCTTTAGAGGGCCCTTCAAGACATGCCAGCAGATTAACCTGTCCTTTCTGAATCTTTACTGAAGTCAGTGGGAAGATAAGGACTAAACTGTCCAGACTGGTGCATGCCCTTATACACACAGAAATCCAGTGAGAGGCACTTAAGATAATCCAATACTTATTGCAACTGATGCCTCCAAGAGAGAGGAGGCGAACAGAACCTTCTGCACACGATTCCGCTGGGGGCAGAGTGTCTGGAAAGCTGCCCACAAAAAGGACCTGGGTGTGCTGGTCAGCAGCAGCTGAACATGAGCCAGCAGTGTGCCCAGGTGGCCAGAAAGGCCAGCGGAATCCTGGCTTGTATCAGCAATAGTGTGGCCAGAGCAGTGATTGTCCCCCTGTACTCGTCGCTGGTGAGGCCACAGCTCGAGTGCTGTGCCCAGCTCTGGGCCCCTCAGCTCAGGAGGGACATTGAAGGTGTTTGAGCATGTCCGGAGAAGGGCAACAGAGCTGGGGAAGGGTCTGGAGCACAAGCCTTGAGAGGAAGCTGGGGTTGTTCATCCTGGAGTGGAGGAGACTCAGCAGAGACTACACAACTCTCTACAACCACCTGAAAGGAGGTTGCAGAGGTGGGGTTCTGCCTCTTCTCCCACGTAACGAGCAAGAAAAAGCCTCAAGTTGCACCAAGGCAAATTTATATTGGATATTGAGAAATTTTTTTTCACCAAAAGGGTTATCAAGCATTGGAAGAGTCACCACTCCTGGGGGTATTTAAAACATGTGGAAACTTGGCACTTAGGGACATGGCAGTGTTAGGATTATAGTCTCTTCCAAAATAAACGATTCTACAATGATTCAGCTGATGAAATCCATGAGCAACAACGAGCAGTAAGTGGTCATCTCATTTGAAAGAAAGTGATCCAGCTTAATCTGTTTGGGCTTTTTTTTTTTTTTTTTGTTGTAATGAACTTGCTCTTTAATTTTTTTTTTTTTTTTTTTTTACTTCACACATCCACAGCTCCTCAGAACACTTTAGTTTTCCAAACTGATGAGATGCAAGCAGTAAAAAATACAGGCAAATGATTTTGCATTTGGAGCACCTACCTCTACCATCAAATGAAGAGGGAATTAAATGGGCTCTTGTTTCATCTAAAGTTCTTGATGAAGCTTTGTTCCCTGCAGAAGTATTTTCCTGTAAAACAGATAATCAGGTATCATTAAAGTAGGATTAAAATCACTAACCTAAACAGAGCTAAACACACAAAAAAACCACCCCACCATAAATTAAAAAACCCTCCACCCATCCACAGAAGAAGGTGTAGAAAATTTTGTAGCCTTTTGTTGATTTTCTTAGTGGAATCATCATTTCAACCCTCCAGCATTACAAAATATAAGCAGATGTCTCCTCACTGCTGAGAAGAGGTGCCTTCTGCATTTTACAAAAGCATCCAAACATGATCTAACAACAAACAATACAATATTTTGATGTTTTTAGCACACTTGAAACAAAGTCCATCATAAAACTCAAATAAGTAATGAGAAAGGAAACTTCAGGGGTATCAAAAAGGTCTTTTTTCCATCACAGGCAGTTTCCTACTCAGAGGCACTGGAAATATTAATCTTTTTGGGTCCTTCAAAATTATTGTTTATCACTGCTGAAAACTCTGATTCAGTACGTATGACATACTGTTGTATATCATCAGTATTTTATTTACTAACAAACAAGGAAGCAAGGAAATCAAGAAGAACAAAGTTAAATCCCTACATCTCAACAATGTTTTTTTTTCTCCTTCTGGAATTCATTTTCTTATTTTTATCCTTTAGCACAAAGCAATTAAGGACAACAATGAAGACTTGTTTTTTTTTTCTTACATCTGTTACTTACTGTGTAAGTGACTGCTTACCTACTATTTCCAGGTGAAAGAGAAAACAATAAGCTGCTAAGAAAGTTCAGGAATATATGTGGTCTGTGTAGGCAATCTAGAAGTTTAGACCTACAGCAGGACCAATCTACATTCTACCTGGCTTTCCTCTATCTACTGGCAGCACAGACAAAGAAAGAATAGTAAGAAAGGGTGAGAGACAGCAAGCACTGACACCACCACCTACAAAACAAAACCTGAGAGCCTCTAGCTCTGAAACTCCTTGCTTGCAAGGCACTTAACTAGGTCTTAAACCATCACACTGAACACAAAATACTCGCATTCAGAAGCGCCTGCACTTCAGGCAAGTTTTATTCTCATGAGTTCTGCAACACGAAAGCACTGGCTAACCTTTGTACTCAGCAAGAGAGAAGCTGAGGCTGGCTAAGGCAGGCAGTGCTACTTCCCACTGAACTTACTGGTGCACTTTTGTGCTGTACATTCAGTGTTTCACTGCTTCCCAGACTCTGTGACTTGTGGAAATCCAGAATGCTAGCTTCAAACGTGGGTACAGGAAGAGGCTCTGGTTTTGGAGTTTGAGTTGACTTCTTGTTTGTAGTTTTATTGAACCTGTCTGAATAAAGCATGTAAAGTCCAAGTAATTAAACTTGCTTGTGATCATTTCCAGGTATGTTTTGCAGCACACTAATTAAAATAAATACAGGAATCATCTTGAGGACACACAGCTCATATTAAATATTAAATAAAAAAACCACAAAAATTATAACCAGTGTATACACAACACTGACTCAACAAGAAACTGTAAATTCAGGTGCTCGTTTTTTGAAATATTTTGAATCAGTTTATTGTAATTTGTTCAACCAGCAAAAGACCTAAGTCACCACTCTCATAAACAGTCACACAGAAAAGGTACCTTTTTCTTTAACTATTCTAGGTTTAGAGACATGATCACAAACTGCAGGCTACAGCACAAGCATTTTAACATCTATCCTGTGAACTTCTAACCAAAAAACAGGTTTGTACCTGGCTTCACGGAATCTCTGCTGCATGCAGGAGTTGGGAATGAAGTCCTGTTCATAATTCTGACTGAAGAGTCACTTCCATCATGCCTTTTCTTGTCCAGTTTTTTCTCACTTTCTTTGGATCTCCTCTGCTGCAAGTATTTGTGAGATATTTAGTTGATTTTGGTTTAACTTTGTAAAGTCAGCAAGTTTGCCCTGAGTTACAGTTAACCATTTCTCCACCTAGAGCTTGACCACCAAATTAACACAACATAGTTAGTGTACCATTACCACAAATAACCAATAAAAATAGGAACAGCCAGTTAGAGATGTGTTATTTAATTTCATCTATCTTGTTCACTGTGCCATTTTTAGCACTTACAGCTCAAGCTAGATGGGTAACTTCTACATGACTGCACTTTTAAGACCCCATTAATCAGAGCATTTACAATAATTTAAAATTGTTTCGTATTAAATCATCCAATCCGATTTTCTAAAACTGAGCTTCTTCGAGAACAGGCCTAAAATCCTAAAAGCTTGCCAATCTTTTGACTAAATTACATATTACAGAAAGAAACTTCATGAGACTGACGTCACAGCATCCAAAAATCTTGGAGCAGACAAAGCAGCTAGAAAAGACACATGTATCCCTGCAAAGGACACACATTCACTTACACTGTACAGTCACCAAAGCCTTGTGATTCTTCAAGAATCACAGTTTGGCAGAGCTGGGTGTAGGAATCGGTATGGCAAGCAAGGAATACACACTAGGCTTGCATCTATGCAGACTATACTACACCAGTCCAGACAAGTGGTTTAACCTTCTGATTACAGGATGGTGGACTAAATTCAAAGTAGGTCTGGCCGCAGAATTATTTTTCTGAGTGTGAGAACAAGGCATTTCTTGATCATTAAAGCCAAACTGCTAAAGCGCTGGGAGACGTGATCAAATTAATTCAAAGCTGCAAAGATCAATCATTTCTCTTAAGTTCACAAAAAAAAAAAAAAAATGACAGGGAACAACGACAAAGACTGTCAGACAGCACACAGCTTAGCCCAAGCCACTATAAGATCACAGAATTAATATTTTTGTTTTAAATCTTCTACCTATAGTAAGTTCTAGATATCCTTCAACAGGTGCTCTGATCATTTAGCAGTCACACAGCTCTCCCTCTTAACTCAGGTTCATGGAAGCTGCCATTAGACTCAAAAACAGCCCTTCCCCTCTTCCCCCAAGCCCAAATATAGTGAACAATGGAAAGCACAGTTCCCAAATGAATGGCCTTCTTTTCTCCCTTAGATGCTGCTTGCTGAGAAAAAAAAAAAACAACAAAATAATTAAATTCCTCTCATGTTCCAAAAATGCTGCATGAAAAACTGTATTAATTTGAAGTGTAGAATTCCATGAACTTTTGGTAAGCTGAACGTGGGCACATTATCATCCTCTTTACATGCCATT